>NC_085136.1:56308343-56492631 GCF_035046485.1 Aedes albopictus
TTTGGCCCTGGGCTAGTTCATCTCGGGACCCACGGTTTACTTCCCTTCCGAAGGAAGAACCCACATTTTGTGAGTTTGTCGGGAGTGGGATTCGATCCCAGGTCCTCGGCGTGATAGTCAAGTGTTCTAACCATCACATCAGGTCCGCTTCACACCTCTTATATGTTTTGATTTTCTAGATTTAATGTAGAACCATCTCTACCAACTGCTTTGTTGGTATTGACCTAGTAAATGGCATCCTTAGCTTCCCTCAGCATGTAAGTTTGATCTTTTACGTTCTCTGCTGTACTGACGTAGTCATTTTCGTCGTTGCCTTGGTCTCCCGTGTTTACGTCCACTCTGCCGCGCAGATGTTCGTCGAATTGCTGCTTCTATCTTTCAATCACCTCACGGCCATCCGATGAGAGACTCTTATCATTATCTCTACACATTTCGACTGATCGCGGCATGTAGTGGTTGCGGGTGCGCTACGTTATTTTTCTCCAATATATACCAACACTCCTCGTCGAACCAATTGTTTTGACGACTCCGTTCCTCGTACCTGCTGGTGCTCTTGGCCACGTCGTTAATGGCTGCTTCAACTGTACTTTAGCAATCCTCAAGAGAGAGCATATTGACTGCCATTACTCTGCAAAGTGACGTAAGCGACATTGATAGTATTGGCTCATTTTTTGCTTAAAATGCATAAAACTCTTGCTCATCCTCTAAATTTCTTTCCAAAGATGATAGATTACGACTGGATCTTGCATTCTAATACAGCAGGCAAACCACAGTGTTATTTTTACACCAGGTTTTATATAAAATATACCAGAAAATATTGACATTTTGAATGGCGCTTACGTCACTGCAGAATTACGGCAGTTGAGCTCGTCTTCATCTGGCAACGCTGCCTCGATATTCTGCGCGTATGTCATGGGGCCATCCAGTTGCTTCAGTCGCTCTAAAGGTCGATCAAACTGCATGATATTATTGTTATCTTTATTGAGAAAACCTCTATCTTAAACCAGGAACGCCCACGGTATGTCAACATTCGCAATATACCACATCCATCCTCCATAAATAGAGATTGAAACAAAGCCTCGAAGGCTACTGGGTGGATATTGAGAAGGAATCCATCGGAAATCTCCTGCATGGATCATCATAGTAACCCAGAAAATTAGAAACACAGCATGAAACATCGACGACATGGGAGGCTGGTTAGTCCACTCTGTGCTGCCTGCATCCTTTGAATGCACAAATTCTTCGCTCTACCTTCCCTGGCAAAGCTGAACCGGAAATCCTCCCTCCCTCTGTGAGCTGTGAGACCAGCAGCAGAGTCAAAGTGTCACAGTTGGAAACGACATATCCGCCCAACGACAACAACGACGACGACGAAACAAATATTTGCCATACAATGAATGCCGAGAGATGCTGCAGCAGCAGCATAGCCTCCTACGGTAGCTGTAAAGACACTGAACTGCAAAGACACGTCACCACCAGACTACGACAATCGCCTACTGCTCTCTTGAGCTGCTGGCTGGTTGGTGCGTTCACCAAACCGGAGCATTCCAGAACGGTGAAGGAGGCGCCGGGGAGGGACCGACATTATTCAACGCAACGTGGAACGAGTCAGGGAGAGGCGCGAGAGCGCGGAGGCAAAAGGCTCATAAACTTCCGGTGAAAGATAAATGTGGTATGAAAGGAGTTTGCTTAGTAGATATCGTTCGTCCGGTGGCGCGGCACTGGCTTCCCCGCCTTCTTGATCCGGGGTCGTTGTCGTCGTCGCAGCAATCGGGGCCAATACTGATGCTGCCAGGAAAGGGAAATTCCGTCGCTGCCTCCCTCCACCCACAACAGGCCCAAGAGATATGGAACCGGCTGTATAAATTTCACTCTGAATTATGTCAACCGGGTGGTGGTGGTGGTTTCTGGGACGAAACACTGGAGGGGGAATTCGGGATACTGTTTGCAGAATTTGTCAGCAGACCAATGAATACAGAAGCCACACGTTTCTATCGAGGCAACTGCCAGGGCAACGCAATCGAGGTCGGGATGTTTATTCATGCACGATTGGGACTTGCTCCAGTTCCGTTTTGGAAGCCGCACAGTGCTGAATTGATTGGAGTATTCGATTTTGGATTGTATTCATTGAAGTTTGTGGCTTTGACAAAGAATGATGTATTGTCAGGAAGTTCTATGGTAGCTAATGCTAATCACCTACAACAATGCACAAAAATAAGCCTTCTGAATAACAGTGCTTCAATAATGTTGCAGTTCTGGCATCACTGGTTCGAGCTGTCACATTCTGATAGATGACTGTTTTATGATCCCGAGGTGTCAACGAACAACCATTATCCACATGTACAACATGAGAACCCACAGGTGTTGGCCCCTCCTATGATTACTAAAGTCATCATACCTGTATCAGAGTTTCATCGCCTGCTAATCTAATAGGAAACCCAACGGCAGACAACAAAGAAGTCTATTTACCCAGAGACCATACCAACCATAATATGATAAATATTTAACGAAAACAAAACGTTCGATCCGTGTCCGTGTCCTAGGGGAACGTCCATAAATTACGTCACGCTTTGAGGGGGGAGGGGGGGTTCAGAAAAGTGTGACAACCCATACACAAATTTTAGAGATCCCATACAAAAAGTGTGACATAGGGGGGAGGGGGGGTTTAAAATGGTCGATTTTTGCGTGACGTAATTTATGGACGTTCCCTAGTTAGTTAGGTGAGTTTCCTTTCTTCGGCAATTAGTGCGTATTAACTAATGGTTTGGGCCTCCCGTGTTTGTCAGAAGCTTTGTTTCTGTCGGTACCGAACAAACGAACGGAACAGTAGTAGGCCTTGTTGATGAGCCAACTGTTGCTAGCGTACGACGATAAAGTTGATAGCGCTTCATGAGAAGAAACCCCCTCCCCTATCTCAGTAAGCCATGGCGCTTTCACTAGCCTCTATCTTACCCGTAGAAAGCGAAAAGTAGAAACTGTGTTATTCTAAATACCTAATACTTCACTCGTGCTACTGAAAATGCTAAATACCCACCTTCGTCCGGTTCCGCCGTGTCTGCGTTCCGTACGCCTTTCCCTTGGTCGATTTTGAGAGGCATCTCTTTCCAGTAAGTAGACTCTCGTTCAAGACAAACAGACGAGCATTCAATTTTAAAAATCGTCCTCAGACTTATTCTTATACGTTTTTTTTTGCTATCTTTATTGCATAGGTAGTGTGAAATTTCTCCCACAGATGGCACTATAAGAAACTTCAAACTTCAGCAGTGATGCCAGATGACTTCTTTGAACAACTTTTTCCATCTTACACCAAAAACAAAAAAAAATCGTTTTAATAAATTGGGTATGTTTTTAGAATACCACATGATACGTCGGCTTGTCTGTGCCTTCAACTTTCCAGTTCCGGCAGAGCACGCTGCACTTGACGAACATGATAGCCCTCTGTCGTCGTCGGCATCGTCTCTTATACGCCAATGTCGACATGGTCGTTAAAATGCCATTTATAAAATTTTTCATTCGCAGTAAGGGAACGAACGAATGGTTTTTGCCTCTTGTGTTTTTCTAAGAGAGTTTTCTATGAGCAAAGAAGGACGATGACACGAGGGCAAGATTTTTGTTATAATAACATGTCCGTGCAATGTGAAGTACAACTCGAGGACCATCCTCAATGTATGTTTTAATGTTTTGGCACAGTTGTTGAACTACAACAAATTAAAGGGGGTAACGTACATAAGGATAAACACATAAGGTTGAAATTATAAAAAAAAAACTAAATAACAAAATGCTGAAACTGAAAAGCTGTGTCCAAAAAACGTTGATTCCCCTATAGCAACTATAGAGCCAGTTATCACTATATCAGCACTACTCGTAAGCAGGGATGCCATATGTACAGACTACAGATTTCTCTGTGTTTACAGATTTTTGAGCATCCTTACATCCTTGTTTTCTTGACAAAACCAAATGTTTTAATTCATTTTTTGCTTTTATAAATGTTCAGCCTTTTGTGATTTCAGCCTTATGTTACGATTCCAGAGTTTCAACATTTCGTGTTCAGCCATAAATTTATATGAGCTCTTTCATGAGCAGAACACATCTTCTTCTTCTTTCTGGCACTACGTCCCCACTTGGACTTGACCTGCCTCGCTTCAACTTAGTGATCTTTGAGCCTTTCCACAGTTATTAATTCAAGGGCTTCCTTTGCCTACCATTGCATGAATTTGTATATTGTGAGGCAAGTACAATGATACACTATGCCCAGGGAGTCGAGAAAATTCTCCCGACTTGAACGGGAATCGAACCCGCCGTCTCCGGATTGGCGATCCATAGCCTTAACCACTAGACTAACTGGAGATCCCAACAGAACACATAAATTCTTTCAAAAATCTCAGGATAAAGGAATTCTTTCATGAATGGTTCAATGCAGAGATGAAACCCTCCTCAGAGCAAAACAAGAGAACACAAAATCTGCAACAAGCTCCCGCACCCAAAGCTAGAGCGTATTCTCTTGAATTCCTCCTGGGATTCTTCCAGAAATTTCTCTTGATTTTTTCTTGGAATCCATCGTGGAATTCCTCCCGAACTTAACTCCTCCTTGAGTTCGTCGAGGAATTTCTCCAAATACATCTCCAGCAACTCCTCTGAAGCTCCTCTCGGAGTGGTCTCTGGAATTCCAGGCATTCTCCAGAAATTCCTCCGGGATTTCCTCCTGGAATTTCTCAAGCAACTTTTCCTCTTGGATTTTCTTCTGGAATTACTTCCGGAATTACTCTTGGAATCCCTCATGAAATTCCTCCTGGAATACCCTTGGAATTTCTCCTGGAATTTCCTTGAAATTCCTCCTGGAATTCCCTTGGAACTCCTTCTGAAATTATCTTGGAATTCCTCTTGAAACATTCCTGGAAATCCTGCTGAAATTCCCCTTGTAGTTCTGCATGGAATTTCGTCCAGGATTCCTTTCGGAATTCTTTCTGAAATTCCCGTGGAATTCCTCCTGGAAATCTCTTGGAATACCTCCTGGAATGCCCTTGGAATTCCTCCTAAAATTCCCTTGGATATCCCCCTGAAATTCCCTTGGAATTCCTTCTGGAATTCCCTTAGAATTCCTCCTGCAACTTCTCCTAGACTTCTCAATGCAGTTCCTCCTTGAATTTCCTTGGAAATCCTTTCAGAATTACTCCTTGGATTCCCTTGAAATTTCTCGGGATTTCTTTCAAACCTGAAATTCCAATGGAATTTCTGCTTGGAATTACTTCTGGAATTCTCTTGCATTTACCTTTGGGATTCTCTTGGAATTCCTTCTTAGAAATCCTAATAGAATTCCCTTGGAACTCCTCCTGGAACTGCCTCGGAATTACTCCTGGAATTCTCTTGTAATTTCTCCTTGGATTTCCTGGAGATTACTTCAGGAATTCTCTTGAAATTGATCCTGAAATTATCATGGAACTACTCCTGGAAATCTCTTGGAATTACTACAGAAATTCTCATGAAATTATTCTGGAATTCGCTTGGAATTATTCATGGAATTTTCTTGGAATTTCTTCTGGAATTTTCTTGAAATTTCTCCCGAAATTTTTCTTGAAGTTCCTCCTTCAACTTCCTTGAAATTCCCTGAAATTCTTCCTGGAATTTCCGAGAAATTCATTCTGGAATTTCCTTGAAATTCACTCTGGAATTTCCTTGAAATTCATTCTGGAATTTCCTTGAATTTTAATCTGGAATTTCCTTGAAATTCAAACTGGAATTTCCTTGAAATTCCTTGTGGGATTCCCTTTAAATTCCTTCTGGAATTCCCTTGGATTTTCTTCTGGAATTTTCTTGAAATTTCTTCTGGAATTTTCTTGAAATTCCTGTTGGAATTTCCTTGAAATTCCTTTTGGAATTTCCTTGAAATTCCTTTTGGAATTTCCTTGAAATTCCTTTTGGAATTTCCTTCAAATTCCTTTTGGAATTTCCATGAAATTCCTTTTGGAATTTGCATAAAATTCCTTCTGGAATTTCCTTGAAATTCCTTCTGGAATTTCCTTGAAATTCCTTCTGGAATTTCCTTGAAATTCATTCTGGCATTTCCTTGAAATTCATTCTGGCATTTCCTTGAAATTCGTTCTGGAATTTCCTTTAAGTTCCTTGCGGAATTTTCTTGAAATTACTTCTGGAATTTTCTTGCAATTCCTTCTGGAATTTTCTTGAAATTCCTTCTAGATTTTCCTTGAAATTCCTTCTGGAATTTCCTTGAAATTCCTTCTGGAATTTCCTTGAAATTCCTTCTGGAATTTCCTTGAAATTCCTTCTGGAATTTCCTTGAAATTCCCACTGGAATTTCCTTGAAATTCCCACTGGAATTTCCTTGAAATTCCCACTGGAATTTCCTTGAAATTCCCACTGGAATTTCCTTGAAATTCCCACTGGAATTTCCTTGAAATTCCCACTGGAATTTCCTTGAAATTCCCACTGGAATTTCCTTGAAATTCCCACTGGAATTTCCTTGAAATTCCCACTGGAATTTCCTTGAAATTCCCACTGGAATTTCCTTGAAATTCCCACTGGAATTTCCTTGAAATTCCCACTGGAATTTCCTTGAAATTCCCACTGGAATTTCCTTGAAATTCCCACTGGAATTTCCTTGAAATTCCCACTGGAATTTCCTTGAAATTCCCACTGGAATTTCCTTGAAATTCCCACTGGAATTTCCTTGAAATTCCCACTGGAATTTCCTTGAAATTCCCACTGGAATTTCCTTGAAATTCCCACTGGAATTTCCTTGAAATTCCCACTGGAATTTCCTTGAAATTCCCACTGGAATTTCCTTGAAATTCCCACTGGAATTTCCTTGAAATTCCCACTGGAATTTCCTTGAAATTCCCACTGGAATTTCCTTGAAATTCCCACTGGAATTTCCTTGAAATTCCCACTGGAATTTCCTTGAAATTCCCACTGGAATTTCCTTGAAATTCCCACTGGAATTTCCTTGAAATTCCCACTGGAATTTCCTTGCAATTCCCACTGGAATTTCCTTGAAATTCCCACTGGAATTTCCTTGAAATTCCCACTGGAATTTCCTTGAAATTCCCACTGGAATTTCCTTGAAATTCCCACTGGAATTTCCTTGAAATTCCCACTGGAATTTCCTTGAAATTCCCACTGGAATTTCCATGAAATTCCCACTGGAATTTCTTTGAAATTTCCACTGGAATTTCTTTGAAATTCCCACTGGAATTTCCTTGAAATTCCCACTGGAATTTCCTTGAAATTCCCACTGGAATTTCCTTGAAATTCCCACTGGAATTTCCTTGAAATTCCCACTGGAATTTCCTTGAAATTCCCACTGGAATTTCCTTGAAATTCCAGCTGGAATTTCCTTGAAATTCCCACTGGAATTTCCTTGGAATTCCCACTGGAATTTCCTTGAAATTCCCACTGGATTTTCCTTGAAATTCCCACTGGAATTTCCTTGAAATTCCTTCTGGAATTTCCTTGAAATTCCTACTGGAATTTCCTTGAAATTCCTACTGGAATTTCCTTGAAATTCCTACTGGAATTTCCTTGAAATTCCTACCGGAATTTCCTTGAAATTCCTACCGGAATTTCCTTGAAATTCCTACTGGAATTTCCTTGAAATTTCTACTGGAATTTCCTTGAAATTCCTACTGGAATTTCCTTGAAATTCCTACTGGAATTTCCTTGAAATTCCTACTGGAATTTCCTTGAAATTCCTACTGGAATTTCCTTGAAATTCCTACTGGAATTTCCTTGAAATTCCTACTGGAATTTCCTTGAAATTCCTACTGGAATTTCCTTGAAATTCCTACTGGAATTTCCTTGAAATTCCTACTGGAATTTCCTTGAATTTCCTACTGGAATTTCCTTGAAATTCCTACTATAATTTCCTTGAAATTCCGTCTGGAATTTTCTTGAAATTCCTTCTAGAATTTCCTTGAAATTCCTTCTAGAATTTCCTTGAAATTCCTTCTGGAATTTCCTTGAAATTCCTTCTGGAATTTTCTTGAAATTCCTTCTGGAATTTCCTTGAAATTCCTTCTGTAATTTCCTTGAAATAGCTTCTGGAATTCTTTGAAATTCCTTCTGGAGGAATTTCAGTGAGAATTTCCTGGAGAAATTTCAGTGGGAATTCCAGAAGGAATTCCAGAAAAAAATTCAGAAGGAATTCCAGAAGGAATACCACAAGGTTTTCCAGAAGGAATTCCATAATGAATTCCAGAAGGAATTCCAGGAGGAATTCCAGAAAGAATTCCGGGAGAAATTCCAAAAGGTATTCCTTGAGGAATGCCTGGAGGAATGCCTGGTGGAATTCCAGGAGGAATTCCAGGAAGAATTCCAGGAGTAGTTCCAAGGAGTAGTTTCGAAAGAAATGTCACGAGGAACTCCAAAGGGAATTTCAGCAGGAGGACCAGAGTGATTTCCAGGAGGAATTCCAAAGGGATTTCCATCTCGCAACCTCCATGGAATTCCTCCTACAACTCCCTCAAGTGGAATTCCTCCTGAAATTTCCTTGAAAATTCTCCTGGAATTTTCTTGTAATTTCATCAGGAACTCCCTTGGATTTCCATCTGGAACTCCTCCTTGAATTACTTCTGGAATTCTCCTTGAAAGCTCTTCTGAGTTTTCCTTTGAAATAGCATTGTAATTGCTTCAGGAATGCCTTTGGAATTCCTTTAGAAATTTCCTTGTAATTCCTTCTAAAAATTCCTCCCGGAAATCCTTCTGTAATTCCCTAGGAAATACTTCTGGAATTTCTATCAAATTCCTCCTGAAATTTGCTTTGAATTCCTCCAGGAATTCTTCATGGAATTCCCTGGGAACTCCTCCTGGAATTCCAGTGGGATTTCTCCTGAAATAACATAAGAAATCCTCCTGGAGTTTCGATTGTGATTTCATCTAAAATTCCCTTGGATTATCGTCTGGAATTCCTCCTGAAATCCCTTCTGGAATTCTCTTTGGAAGCACTACTAAATACCCCATGGAATTTCTTCTGACATAACACTGGAATTGCTTCAAGATTTCCCTTGGGAATCCTTCTGAATCTTCCCTAGAATTCCTCTCGAAATTCCTCCTGAAACTTCCGTGGAATTCCTCCTGGAATTCCCCTGGAACTCTTCCTGTAATTCCATTGGAAATCCCTTGATAATTTCATTGGATCTGCACCTCCAATTCCCTTAGAATGCCTCGTGGGATCAAAGTGGAAATTCTCCTGAAATCACCTTGTAAATTTTCCTGGAGTTTTCTTCTAATTTCACCAGGAATTCCCTTGGATTACCTTCTGGAATACTCCTGAAATCCTCCTGAGTCCTTCCAGGAATTCTTTCTGGAATTCTTCTTGAAAGCATTTCTGAAATTCCTCTTGGAGTTACTTGTGCAATGACATTGGCATTGCTTCAGTAATTCCCTTGCAATTCCAACTGGAATCCTTCCTGTTGTTTTATTGGAGTTTCTCCTGGATTTCCCTTGGAATTCCACCTGCAATTCCCTCGGAAATCTTTCTGCAATTCCCATGAAATTCCTTCTGGAATTCCAGTCGAAATTCACCTGAAATTACCTTGAAAATACTCCTGAAGTATCCTTGTTATTTCATCAGGAATTCCCGTGCAATTTCTTCTGAAGTTCCCCTTGGAATTTTATTTTGGAATTCCTTAAGTGGGCTTTCTTCCTGAAATTACTTTGAAAACCCTCCTGGAGTTTCCTTGTAATTTCATCAGGAGTTCCCTTGAATTTCCTTCTGGAATTTCTTCTGGAATTCTCCATGGAAGCACGTTTGCAATTCCCCTTGGAATTCCTCCTGGAATTCCCTTGGAATTTCTCCTTTAAAACCCTTCTAACTTCTTCTGGCATTCTCTTGTACAGTCATTGCACAATTATGGGTCACACACAATTATTAGTCACTTTTCACTTTAATAGATAAATACTTATTAATTGCAAGCTTTTGTTAGCTATTATTATTTTTCGTACATAAGTTGATTTGTTTTGTGTCACTATACGTATCGCACACGGGCTAATACATCAAAAAATACATATTTTCAATATTTTTTTGTTCGGCACAAAACTAGCTGTCAAAGTAACGCTTCGATTGTGAATAACGGACAGTGCGTGCGCTGCTTTCGTAAGCTCTGTGAAAGCGAGATTTAGTGATTTTCATGTGCGAAATGGTATCGTCACCAGAACAAAGGTATAACTTACGTTCTAAATGTAGAAATTCATGTGACTGCAGCTAATTAAAGCTTATTTCAGGCAAAATTTAAGTGACTCATTATTGTGCCAAAGAACACCGAAAATCACACAATTATGGGTCACTTTTTGTGCAGCATAATATTGACAGTTCTGCGTACATGGGCATTGCATACTTTTAGGCGTTTATCGGTGGTTGTGTTGGAGAATTTGTCCCAATTTCGAAAAATTGATTCCAAATCGTGAAAACACGCTTCGTTAAGAGGTTTGAGACCAGTTTTGGATTTTACTATAGTTGATCTATCGAGAATAAGTGATCATTCATTGAAAAAATAGACAAAACATTAATGTTGAGCCGATTTCTCTTAAGTGACCCATAATAGGCAGCAAATTGACCCATAATTGTTACACAGCCAATTTTGACCCATTATTGTGGTTTTCATTATTCACCAACATTTTAGTAATTTTCACCGCCTAAAGTGAATTTTACTAGCATATTTTTATTTAAAACAATAAAAAGGGGTTTCAAAGAGGAGAATATAAAATAAAAATAATGAAAGTGTTGTTTTTGTATGAAAAACGATTCATATTATGAAATAGTTGTTCCTTGAGTGACCCATAATTGTGCAATGAGTGTAATTCCTCCTGAAATTCCGTCGTCAGTTTCGTTATAGGTCATGCACGCGTTGGCTCTTTGCCGTTAAGGAGGACCTAAGGGCTCACCACCACGAGTTTTAGCCCATCAAGTGTCCAGTAAATAACATTTGGATTACAATAATAACTTGTACCCTATAACAGAACTAAAAAAAATCTTGGGTATTTACTTGTATCCATATATTCAACAAAGGAGCACGTAATATATGCCATTACCAAGCCAACTTTCCAGACACATTCAATCAAATAAAAGGCTCAAGTTCTACCAAAAGGCATTGCTGGCCACAAGAGAAACATTCATTGCAAATAGTACCGTACCTGCCCACACAAAGAAATCCCACACAATCCACTATTGACAAAGCAATCCTCCCCTGAAGATGACACGCATAGCCTACTGCATCATCTATTTACTGTATGTCCTATCGGCACAGCTCTATTATGCAACCTGGATACGGAATGAGCGTTTCCAGCTCTAGTGTCGCCTTAGATCCTACTACCAGAGTCAAATGGAGGTAACAGTGGTGAAATTTCGATTGATCACGCTTCTAACGCTCTGTTTAGAACTGCTCAGTTGCGACTTCCACAACCGAGAGGACACAAAATAGCGTTCCGTGGAACAGACCTATCAGGTACTGGGGCGTCACGTCTGTTTGTCTGTGCTTCTGTATCTTCATCGAATCGATTGCCTGCACTCACGTACATTGGCAGCCTCCCAGATGCACGTCCGGACATGAACATGGCTCATAAATTTACCTCCTCCCCATCGCAGTAGCTTCCTCCGCTCCATGCCTCTCCGGACGGAATGAGTTGTGAATCGTGACTCAACCTCGGAACAAGTTCGAACTTCTTCGCCAGCTATGTAGCTCGATAGCGCTCACCGTTCGTTCAGTAGGTACCTAAACGGAACGAACCATCAGAAGAGCAATTGCGAGGCGTTTTTATTATCATCTGACATGGAGCTACAAAGTGCAATTTGTGGTTTCCGGTCGATCTGATCCCGGCGGTGGCATCAACTTTCACTCTTTTTGCCACCACTGGCTCTCCCTCCTTCCTACCAGCAGCAACAGCAGAATGTTGTATCCAGCCAAGATTTAACCACTTTTCCTTCGCCAAGCTTAGAGACAATTCCTCCGAGGGTTGCCATCCGCTTTGTTCTGCGGCTTACTTGGATCACGGACGCTTTCATTTTGGAAGTTTCGGCTGAGCTGTCGGAGCAGGAACCAGTCAAAATCAATCGCTCGTCAGGAATCGATTAATGTCAGAGAGCGGCGCTAGGAATTGCTCGAAGAAAAGTAAACAACTCCCAACGGAATCTGAAAAAGTCAAAAGCCGTAGCTCGTACCAATCCTGATTGATTACTTCCGAGTATAGGTTTCACGGAGTTGAAATTGTAGAGTTGGGAATCATTTATCACCTCACCACCCGTAACAATGGGGAACGGGGATCATTGCAGTTGAAAAGTCACGTATTTGTTTGCTGGATCCATTCTTCTCTTTTGGCTCATTTTGTTCATCATGGTCCATCGTTTTCTGATGAAAACGGTTGCCTATAGATTCGGGAAGCTCCGTTCTAATGTTTCGTATTCAATTTCATTACCTTACGCCTTTTTTGTCGTTTTCGGCAAAGTTCTTGAGGAAGTCAAGACTTTTCATTAAAAAAAGACACGGACAACGTCTTCAGCTTTCGGCTGTACAGACTGTTTTAAACTTAACATTAGACAACGGACAACGGAGCATGCACCAGTGGAAACGGGGAAGAAACTATTCTCACGAGAAGTTTCAACGCCCGAAGCGGGAATCGAACCCTCACCCCATAGCATGGTGCGATTATAAGCTTGGTGACCCTAACCGCACGGCTACGAGGCTCCACAAGACTTTTCATTAGTTAAAACAAATTGTCTGTCTGTCTGTCTGTCTGTCTGTCTGTCTGTCTGTCTGTCTGTCTGTCTGTCTGTCTGTCTGTCTGTCTGTCTGTCTGTCTGTCTGTCTGTCTGTCTGTCTGTCTGTCTGTCTGTCTGTCTGTCTGTCTGTCTGTCTGTCTGTCTGTCTGTCTGTCTGTCTGTCTGTCTGTCTGTCTGTCTGTCTGTCTGTCTGTCTGTCTGTCTGTCTGTCTGTCTGTCTGTCTGTCTGTCTGTCTGTCTGTCTGTCTGTCTGTCTGTCTGTCTGTCTGTCTGTCTGTCTGTCTGTCTGTCTGTCTGTCTGTCTGTCTGTCTGTCTGTCTGTCTGTCTGTCTGTCTGTCTGTCTGTCTGTCTGTCTGTCTGTCTGTCTGTCTGTCTGTCTGTCTGTCTGTCTGTCTGTCTGTCTGTCTGTCTGTCTGTCTGTCTGTCTGTCTGTCTGTCTGTCTGTCTGTCTGTCTGTCTGTCTGTCTGTCTGTCTGTCTGTCTGTCTGTCTGTCTGTCTGTCTGTCTGTCTGTCTGTCTGTCTGTCTGTCTGTCTGTCTGTCTGTCTGTCTGTCTGTCTGTCTGTCTGTCTGTCTGTCTGTCTGTCTGTCTGTCTGTCTGTCTGTCTGTCTGTCTGTCTGTCTGTCTGTCTGTCTGTCTGTCTGTCTGTCTGTCTGTCTGTCTGTCTGTCTGTCTGTCTGTCTGTCTGTCTGTCTGTCTGTCTGTCTGTCTGTCTGTCTGTCTGTCTGTCTGTCTGTCTGTCTGTCTGTCTGTCTGTCTGTCTGTCTGTCTGTCTGTCTGTCTGTCTGTCTGTCTGTCTGTCTGTCTGTCTGTCTGTCTGTCTGTCTGTCTGTCTGTCTGTCTGTCTGTCTGTCTGTCTGTCTGTCTGTCTGTCTGTCTGTCTGTCTGTCTGTCTGTCTGTCTGTCTGTCTGTCTGTCTGTCTGTCTGTCTGTCTGTCTGTCTGTCTGTCTGTCTGTCTGTCTGTCTGTCTGTCTGTCTGTCTGTCTGTCTGTCTGTCTGTCTGTCTGTCTGTCTGTCTGTCTGTCTGTCTGTCTGTCTGTCTGTCTGTCTGTCTGTCTGTCTGTCTGTCTGTCTGTCTGTCTGTCTGTCTGTCTGTCTGTCTGTCTGTCTGTCTGTCTGTCTGTCTGTCTGTCTGTCTGTCTGTCTGTCTGTCTGTCTGTCTGTCTGTCTGTCTGTCTGTCTGTCTGTCTGTCTGTCTGTCTGTCTGTCTGTCTGTCTGTCTGTCTGTCTGTCTGTCTGTCTGTCTGTCTGTCTGTCTGTCTGTCTGTCTGTCTGTCTGTCTGTCTGTCTGTCTGTCTGTCTGTCTGTCTGTCTGTCTGTCTGTCTGTCTGTCTGTCTGTCTGTCTGTCTGTCTGTCTGTCTGTCTGTCTGTCTGTCTGTCTGTCTGTCTGTCTGTCTGTCTGTCTGTCTGTCTGTCTGTCTGTCTGTCTGTCTGTCTGTCTGTCTGTCTGTCTGTCTGTCTGTCTGTCTGTCTGTCTGTCTGTCTGTCTGTCTGTCTGTCTGTCTGTCTGTCTGTCTGTCTGTCTGTCTGTCTGTCTGTCTGTCTGTCTGTCTGTCTGTCTGTCTGTCTGTCTGTCTGTCTGTCTGTCTGTCTGTCTGTCTGTCTGTCTGTCTGTCTGTCTGTCTGTCTGTCTGTCTGTCTGTCTGTCTGTCTGTCTGTCTGTCTGTCTGTCTGTCTGTCTGTCTGTCTGTCTGTCTGTCTGTCTGTCTGTCTGTCTGTCTGTCTGTCTGTCTGTCTGTCTGTCTGTCTGTCTGTCTGTCTGTCTGTCTGTCTGTCTGTCTGTCTGTCTGTCTGTCTGTCTGTCTGTCTGTCTGTCTGTCTGTCTGTCTGTCTGTCTGTCTGTCTGTCTGTCTGTCTGTCTGTCTGTCTGTCTGTTTTTTTTTTTCCTCCCAACCTCCCGAGCAGAGAAAACCGATTGGAAAAACTCTGCTACACCTTGTCGCCTCGATCCCCCTGGTACCACTGATGCGACTGCTTCAGGGGGGGCAATGCGCTCATGCGCTCTTCTTCTTCTGTGCTCATGCACATTTTGTCGCTTCTAAATTTGTTATTCTAATCTTTTTAGTGTTCGTACCTAACCTATCGCCATTCAGCGACACAGTTGGTACAAACATACACCAAATTTGTTATTCTAATGCCGTCCGTGTGCCATTCAGCACTCCGGCTTTTCGCGCACGACTCGGATAGTCCCCGACGGTGGATCTACCCTATCCGACGAAGAGTTCCCCGACACTGAAACTTCTTCCGTTACCGATACTTCCCAGGCTGGTGCCAAGGTCGGTTCTGAGATTCCGGTTGGAGACTGGCTTCCGGTTCACAGGCGCCCTGACGACCAAGCACCGGTGCTTTTTCGCGGTCTACTCGGTCTAGTCCCCGGCGGTGGACGGACCTAGCCTACTCCGACAGAGAAAGACCCCGACGGTGGAAGTTCTCTCGACACCGATGTTTTCAACCCGACCAGTAAGGTGCCGAAGTCGGCCCGGCGATTCCGGTTGGTGGTAGACTTCCGGTTCACCGGCGCCCCGACGACCTATAACCGGTACTACGCAACAAACGACTCGGTCAAGTCCCCGGCGGTGGATCAAGCCTGCTCCGATCGCGACCCAATACTCTTTGATCTTCGCGCCATCTCCGCTGGAGAGCTGACATGATCCGCGTGACCGCTCTGTTCACCGCATTCCATACGGTTTCGTCCTGACACATTCTCTCTACTACGTTGTTGGGACTCAGATTTCCAGCAGCGCTCGCTAGCATGTCACCACGTACTTCTTCAAATCGCGGACAGTCGAATATCACGTGCTCCGGTGTCTCCTCGTTGTTTGGGCATGTCGGACAGAATGGGGACTCTGCATGGCCGAATCGATACAAATACTGTCTGAAGCATCCATGACCTGACAAGAACTGTGTTAGGTAGAAGTTCACATCTCCGTGTTTTCTGGACATCCATACCGACACATCTGGGATAAGCCGGTAGGTCCATCTACCCTTCTCCGCGTCATTCCACTCTTGCTGCCACTTAGCCAACGAGTCCGCTCTGGTTGTATTCCTCACGTTTGCTGTGCCTGCTCGGTCCACCGATGTTCGGCATAATCCTGGATACAGCATTAACAACTTTCGCTGCCTTCTCACAGGCATAGTCGACGTGGCAATTGAAATTCAATCGGTCGTCCACCATCACGCCCAGGTGTTTTAACGCACGCTTTGACGGGATAACCTGTCCGCCGACGTTGATTTCGGCCCGTTGAACTGCTTTACAGTTGCTGACTAGCACTACCTCTGTCTTATGGTGAGCCAACCGCAGCTTTACTTCACTCATCCAGGCCTCGATGGAACCGATCGTCTCCGCCGTCAGCATCTCTACTTCTTCCAGGGTCTCACCGGTTATCGAAAGGACGACGTCATCCGCGAAACCGACGATCTCGACTCCTTCGGGTAGTTCAAGTCTTAACACTCCGTCATACATAATATTCCACAACGTTGGGCCGAGTATGGAGCCCTGTGGCACACCCGCCGTGACTCTAACCGATCTCTGACCCTGGTTTGTCTCGTAGACCAAGACTCGATTCTGGAAGTAGCTTTTCAGAACCTTGCACAGATAGTCAGGGACCCTCATGTTGTGTAGTGCAGTGGCGATGGCTTCCCAGCTGGCGCTATTGAATGCGTTCTTCACGTCTATAGCTACCACGGCGCAGTAACGATTACCTCTCCTCTTCTGCTTTGAGGCTTTCTCCGCATTCGCAATGACTGTCCGGATTGCATCCACAGTCGACTTCCCTTTCCGAAACCCGAACTGCCTATTAGACAGTCCGCTCTCGCTTTCCGTACACTTTATCAGCCTGTTCAGGATGATTTTCTCCAGGAGTTTGCCAAGCGTATCCAGCAGGCATATCGGTCGATACGATGCTGGGTCTCCTGGCGGCTTGCCAGGCTTTGGCAGCAACACCAGCTTCTGGATCTTCCAAATGTCTGGGAAGTAGCTATCCACCAGACATTTCTGTATCGTTATCCTGAACATGTCCGGAAACGCTTCGATCGCCGCTTTCAATGCCATGTTGGGGATACCATCTGGACCAGGGGCTTTCTTCACTTTTAGTCCTTTGGCTATTGTAAGGAGTTCCTCGTTAGACACCCGGTTTGCGCCGGCAGCTACTTCCACCCCGTCGACGTACGGCGTAGGTGGCCATGTGGTTAAACCGTGATTCGGAAAGAGGCCGTTCACAATTACCTCCAGCTTTTCAGGGCACATTTCAGCTGGTGTAGCTGGGCCCTTGATCTTCGCCATCACGACGCGATAAGCTTGTCCCCAGGGGTTGGCGTCTGCTTCTCTGCACAGCTCCTTGAAGCAATTGGCCTTGCTCAGAGCAATCTCCCGCTTGAAAGCGGTCCTGGCCTCGCGGAAAATCACCTTGCGTTCCTCTCTGCTCGCTTCGGATCTTGCTCTTTGAAATCGTCTTCTAGCTTTAAGGCAGGCAGCACGTAGGGTGCTGAGCGTTTCATTCCACCAGTAAGCTGGACGCCGGCGGTTATTCGGTTCGAGTTTCCTGGGCATAGTAATATCACATGCCCTCGCTACTGCTTCCGTTAGTTCCACAGCGGTCATAGCGGGAGTATCGCTGTCTGTCCGAAGTGCCTCGACAAAGAGCTCCTTGTCGAACTGCTTCGTTTTCCACTTCCTTTCGCAGGTCCTCCGGGTGCTCGGCAGAGCGGAGATCCACCGACCGACGCTGTAGTGGATGGACTGATGGTCACTGTGCGTGTATTCTTCGCTTACTCTCCAGTTCATGTTGTTCATCAGCGACGGGCTGCAGAACGTCACATCAATAGTGGATTCTCGTCCGTCCTTACGGAATGTACTCACAGAGCCTTCATTGCATACTTTAACATTCAGCTTCGCTAAGGCTTCCAGCAGACAGTAACCCCTTGCGTTGGTCAGCCTACTTCCCCACTCCACCGCCCAGGCGTTGAAGTCCCCGCCGATAACAACCGGCGCACGTCCTATCAACTTATCAGTTAGTAGATCCAACATCCGATTGTATTGCTCAGGGGTCCACCTTGGGGGCGCATAGCAGCTGCACACAAAGACACCGTTGATCTTGGCGATAACAAAACCTTCATGATCGTTATCCACTACCTCTTGAATGGGAAACCCGCCTGTAACTTGGATTGCCGCTATCCTTGCTTTATCCGCCACCCAGTTACCGTTATTGATAGGAACTCGGTACGGCTCTGCAATTATTGCGACGTCGCACTTGGTTTCCGTTGTCGACTGCCACAACAGTTGCTGTGCTGCATCGCAATGATTGAGATTCACTTGCGTTATCTCCATCATTGTCATTGTTGACCTGCCTTCGCCTTCTTGTACATCGGGCATTTGAAGCCACCCGTCGAATGATCGTTTCCGTCCTCCGGTTTGCAGAACATACACCTCGGTTGCTTCGTGCAGTCTCGAGCAACGTGACCACTTCCGCCGCATCTCCAGCACAATGTGGACCTGTCAGGGCCCTTGCAGCTTCGCGCCTGGTGACCGAACTCTATACACCGGAAGCATCTCTCCATCTGCTTAGCAACTCGAGGAGTGGCTCTCAGAGTGCCCACCGCCCAACCAACTTTTATCTTGCCGATCTCCACCAGCTTGTTTGCAGCGTCAACCGATAAGCGAATCGCCGCCGTCTGGGTGCCTCCAAACGCTTTCTTTCCTCCTAGATGGCCGAAGTTTATCTTTCTTTTCCGGTTCCGTCTTCCTTTCTATTTTTTCCTTTCGCTTTTTCTTCTTAACTCGCTGGCTTTCAACGGTGCGCCATCCACTGTCTCTGCCATCGTTTCTCTGATTGTCGACGCGCGACTGATCGTTCTTCTGCTTCTTCGGGACTTCCTCGTCTCCAGGCGTGTCCCTACCTCTTTTCTCCGAGCGGTGACTCTTAGGCGTCTCCCGAGTTTCCGCCGTAGCTCTTCCTGCAGCTTCCGTTACAGCCTTTTCAGCTGTTTCAGCTCTCAATCTAAGTGCCTTTTGCTCTCGTTCGGCAGCTATAACAGCAGATTTGATGTTCGTCACCATCTGCTTAATTTTCAGGTGCACGTTGTGTCTGTCCTTCACAAACTCGTACAGTTCGTTCACCTTCTTCCTCACCTCACCCAAACCCGACTCTTGAGCAGCACTGCTCTTCGGCGTCGGTGTGAACACTCGCTGGTTCGAAGACCCTAGCTCCTGTTGGTTTCCTTGGAGCTCGCTTCGGATTGTGCTACTGGTAGCGATCGCTGCGGTTTCCAGCGGTGTCACTGGTGATCTCTGCATCCTCTCGCTTCTTCGGAACACGTTCGCGTCCTCCTCGACTTCGGTATTCGTTAGATTCTCCATTTTGTTGGGTCCCCACTCCGGGCCGCTATCTCCACTCGTTGTAGTAGTCGCTTATGATCCCTTGGTTATCTTTGCAAAGCAGGGAGGCCAAGCGAGGGTTGAACGCGTACCTTCATGGGGTACGTGTCCAGAGCCGGATCAGCGTAGGTCAGGAATGTTCCATCTGAGCCTACTACCCACCTTTGTTAGTGCGAGTATTGAACGTACCTGGAGGCCTGCCAAGGTTTTAACGGGACGGAGGCAAACGTACTGTTAGCCCGCTCGCCGTTTCAAGTAGGTGTCACCCTTCCTTACTCAGGGAACAGAACAGCACGAATGTCAGCCCATCATCGCCATCCGATCCATAGTCCGTAGTCCGTTGTCGTTTGCGTTGACCAGTATGCCATAATCAGGATGTTACTGGCATCGATCCTGATGTGCCGGTTGGCACTTTGGAAGCGGTACCAGGTCGCTTGTACAGAGTTGCTTGCGGATGTGTGGCTTTTTATGGAGATCCAACAGAGCCCACTGTTGAAACCCCGCCACATCCTAGGCATCCTCTGCTTGAGCTATCTGGAAACCAGAAGCTCGGTCACTCCCCGAAGGAAGAGCCAAAGGTGGTAATCCACACGGATGTGTGAACGATTTTCGCTTAGGATGATTCCCAAGCTGCCACCCGACTCGCAGAAGGGGGGGTTCGTCAAGCCCCTGGACTCCTGTCCCTGTCTGTCTGTCTGTCTGTCTGCCTGTCTGTCTGTCTGTCTGTCTGTCTGTCCTATCCAGTATCGCCATAACTGGTACTTCATACACCCTTTGTACCAAATATCGCAATATAGAAAATACATGTTTTTTTTTACAAATGTGGTTTTTACTTCAAAAATCCTTAATTTAGTACTGCATGTTGCTTACCAAATCGGAATGGCACAAAATATAGAAATGCTTTGAATCCGTAGAATTAGAATATCCTAAATTTTTGTTCATAAAAGGCCTCATATGCTATTTAAAATGAATAGGTCATGCATTTCTATGACGATGAGCTATTATTTTTTGTTGAAAAAGGAAATAAAGCTGTTTTTCTTCCAACTATTGCCATAATTGGTTCAGCTACTCTATATGCTGTTTTTAATTTTCTTCCATAACAGTTGAAATTGATGATTGGTTAGGAAAGCCTACTGAAAAAAAAATTCGAAACGCATTCAAAAAACAGTGATTATAAAAACGCTCGGGGCATGTGGCTACAGTTTGAAGTGAGTAATCAATCTCGACGAAAAAAAAAGCTCCTGCTCACCAGTATTGCAGCAGCAGCTATCGAAAATCAAGCACAGCCCGTTTACTTTGATCATATTTTCAATACGTTTCTCCACTTCACCGCTCGCCATCATCCAACCAACCATCCTATCCCTAGGCGAACTTGGATACGTACGTACCCCGATATTTTTTCCCCAATATGTTGCAACAAATCAAAGCAACCACCGACAGGCACACACAGACCACCGTGGCTGCCTGTGATGATTCGATACGGTTGTTGTTGGTCCCTATCGTATGTGAGTACCACGTGTGTTAACCGGATGGATGGATGTAGAATTGCATAAAGTGCGGTTTTTGCTTTCAATTTCTGGTTCATCTTTCGAGAAGCTTATTTCCGCAAACAACGCACAGTGGGCAAAATCGAGCCAAAAAACGGAACTTATTTTTGCCGCTGGTTTGAAGCAATAAAAAGTATGTACCCCAAAGGAAAAAAACATGCTAAATCGATTGGTGATGGTCTCGTGACCGGCAGGTGACGGGAAGTGGCCTCTTTGGCCACTTTTAGGTCCCGAACCTGGTTTTCCGGGTTCCGCACCAGGCTATTTTCAATCAAATCAGCTAAATATAGAGTGCGGCACATCAGTTCATGTCTATTTTTGGTGAGGATGTTAGTGGTGACTATTTAAGACCTCACCAAGGTCATATGGCCACTTCCGGATCCTGGTCCAGATCCTCCGGTTCCGGATTCCGGCCATTTCAAGTGAAGTCACCTGATTATACAGTGCGACATATCAATTCATATCTATTTTCAACAGGCATGTGAGTAGTAACTGTTTGAAACCTCACCAAGGTCATATGACCACTTCCGGATTCTGGTCCAGTTCCTCCGGATCCAGATTCCGGCCATTTCAAGTGAAGTCAGCTAAATATACGGTGCGACATATCAATTCATATCTATTTTCAATAAGCATGTGAGTGGTGAGTATTTTAGACCTCACCGAGGTCAAATGGCCACTTCCGGATCCTGGTCCAGTTCCTCCGGATCCGGATTCCGGCCATTTCAAGTGAAGTCAGCTATATATACGGTGCAACATATCAATTCATATCTATTTTCAATAAGCATGTGAGTCGTGACTATTTGAGACCTTACCATGGTCATATGGCCACTTCCGGAACCTGGTCCAGTTCTTCTGGATCCGGATTCCGGTCATGTCAAATGAAGTCAGCTATATATACGGTGTGACATATCAATTCATATCTATTTTCAACAGGCATGTGAATGGTAACTGTTTGAGACCTCACCGAGGTCATATGGCCACTTCCGGATCCTGGTCCAGTTCCTCCGGATCCGGATTCCGGCCATTTCAAGTGAAGTCAGCTAAATATACGGTGTGACATATCAATTCATATCTATTTTCAATAAGCTTTTGAGTGGTGACTACATATTTAAGACCTCACCGGGGTCATATGGCCACTTCCGGGTCCTGGTTCAGTTCCTCCGGATCCGGAGTCCGTCCATTTCAAGTGAAGTCAGCTGAATATCCCTTTCGTGACGGAGCGCAAAAAATGGAAATCTCCATACAAATGGCTCAACTTTGGCTTTCCAGAACTCTTAGATTTCCCAACAAAACAACAATTACACAGCGTAACAAAAATTAACTTTTGGACTGTCTCAAGAGCAAACTCATGTGTCTCTGACAGATTTTGGGCCGCTGAATCCGAATCCGGGCTCAGATTTGTTCCAACACGTCACAATTTTGAGCTATACCTCAATTTATAGGGTAAAATATGCGATTTTGGGCTTTTTTACTGCCAGCAGCTAAGCATGGAAATATTTTATTAAGCAATCAAAAGGTTAATTGGTCGATTAACATCTAAATTAACGACTCATGCAAAATATTTCGTTTTACCAAATCGAATTTGATAGTTTTAAGCGATTTATGTAAGGTACGATATTTGCCATACAAGTCACCCTCCAAAAGTTGCATGCAAGTTTTCATACTAACATAAAATGCTTAAATCTATCAAATTTGATTAGGTAAAACGAAATATTTTGCATGAGTCGTTAATTTAGATGTCAATTGACCAATTAACCTTTGGATTGCTTAAAAAAAATATTTCCATGCTTAATGGCTTGCAGTCGAAAAAGCCCAAAGTTGCATATTTTGCCCTATATATTGAGGTATAGCTCAAAATTGTGACGTGTTGGAGCAAATCTGAGTCCGGATTCGGATTCAGCGGCCCAAAATCCTTCGGAGACACATAAGTTTGGTCTTGAGACAAAAAAATGTTGCGCTGTGTTATTTTACCTCATTTGAAAGAACTACTCTTTATCTTTCGATTTCTAGCTTTGACTACCTAGATAAATCGGAAATTAAAATTATGCGACAGACAAAACTTTTTCATGTTTTACGGTTTTTGTCCACTTTTTGTTTACCTTATTGTGGTAAATTGCACAGGCAACTTAAACAAAAGTTTGTTTACACACAAAAAGTATAAGTAATGGCTGAATCATTGAAACAGTTTACATCACATAAAACAAAGTCTAAACAGATGAAAAAAATATGCAAAACTGGTACCGCTCAACAGCACATGCTGATTCGTCACGAAAGGGATATACAGTGCGAAGAACGAAACACATTTTCAGAGTTAATGTTACACCATTTATTTTCTTTCTAATGTTTTTGTAGTCAAATAACCAGTTTTAATTTCCGTGGATAAAATAACCGTTCAAGTTGAACTGTCATGAAATCTAGACATTACAAAAGAGACCGATTCATGTGGGAATCGCTTCAAAAAATCCTTCGAGAATTATTACGGCAATTCCTTCAACATTTTTCTTTTTGTAAATACTTCCTTGAGTTTTTATAGAAATCCCTTGGCTAGATGATTAAAAAAGTCCCTAACCACTTTGCTAGACTTTGCTCTGTAACTCTTTTTGGAAATCCTTCGGCAATTTGTTTGAAAGTAACTTCAGTAATTTCTTTAAGAACTTCTTCAGCAAATTCTTTCGGAAATCCATTGTTAATTTCATTGCGAATTTCTTCCACAATATAATTGGAAATGCTTTCAGTATATCTTTGGCAAGTGTTATTTTTTGGAGAATTTTCTCATAAATTATCTATAATTTTTTATGCAACTTTTTTACTCATAATTTGGGAAAAAATCTTCCGGAATTGGGTTTTTTAGGGGTATCCGGATTATTTCATAATGTGATTCTCCGCTCAAAAACTAGTCGCAATCTAAAATTTCATAATTTTTGGAGTCCGGGAACTATTTTTAAAACGCATTTAAAGTTTGTATGGGGAAAATTTTTTGTCCGGGTCGAACTGTCACTTTATCGATTGAATTGTCATTCTATCCACGAAAATTAAAACTGTTCTATTAATTTAACCATCAAAACAAAGCTATTGGAATCCAATAAAATCACGTTATACTCAGAAAAATGAGCTCTTTCGATTAGGCTATAAAAATAGCAATATATTATTCACTAAACAACCCATTTTTTTTTCAAATTTGTCTACAGTGCGAGAAATAAGTATAAAGACAGAGCCGTTTTTCATACAAAATAATCATGTTTAGAGATCAAAATCTCTTTTTCTAGCGATTTGATTGTTATGAAATTTTGTCTGCAACCTTAAAATAACTAGAATTTTAACTAGAAATATAAATCATCATCCATGAACACGTTTATATTGACTTTTCAGAATCAAATAAATATAAAGACACAATTTAATATGGAAATAAGTGTCTTTATATTTATTTGATTCTGAAAAGTCGATATAAACGTTTTCATGGATGATGATTTATATTTTTAGCCAAAATTCTAGTTATTTTAAGGTTGCAGACAAAATTCCATAACAATCGAATCGCTAGAAAAAGAGATTTTGATCCCTAAACATGATTATTTTGTATGGAAAACGGCTCTGTCTTTATACTTATTTCTCGCACTGTATAATATATATTTTTAGGAATTAAGTTCAAAATAGCCATAAAATTCAACAATAACTTCCTACGAAACTTGTTCTATTAGTTTCTGAAGAATATTTGCTTGGTAATCGTGAATTCTGAATAATGACTGAAGGAATCTCTAGAAAATACAACTGTACTGTTTTCATTCTCTAATTCCGTCAGGAGTTCTTCGCAGAAATTCGTCTCCAGAGGAATAATAACAAAATTATATCTGAAATATTACCTACGATTTTTTGTCGATTTTTTTTGAAGAAAAAATCCAAGCAGAATAACAGACGAATTTCTTTGACATTTCACGAGAACTAATTAAGAAATTTCATCAACAATTCATTTTATTATTCTTTCGGCTACTCCTTTAGGAATATTTCTTTCTGAAGTTTCATCGGCAAATGGTGTTTTAGAAAACAAAATATTTATATGTTTCGTACTCTAAACAAAGTAAGACATTTTTAGAGTATAACATCATTTATTTGCTTTTCAATATTTTCGTTTAGCTAGTCAAATTAACAAAACAGATGTAATTCACTTTGATAAATGACAATCGATAAAGTGATAGCTCGCCCTGAAGAAAAAAAAATCAAATTATTTTTTTAACTGCGTTTTAGTGCGTTTAGTAGTTCCGAAATGAAACTCTGGATTTTGATCCCTTTTCCCATGGAGGTTATTTATATGAAATAGTCTGGATACTATTAAAAAGCCTGATAAGTTCGGAAGTTACCTTACAGTATTTCCATTAAAATAAACCCGTGGAAATTCTTTCAGGAGTTTATATAAAACATCCTCTGCTGGTTGATTTTCTTCCTGAAATATATTTTGTTTATTCTTTCACGCATTTTTTTCGGAAATTATTTTACAATACATTGGAAATTCACTGAACAAACCCTTCCAGCTTTTCCCCTGCAATTTCTTATGAAAACCATTTTGCTATTGGTTTGGGAATACCTTCTATTACTCTGTCGGAAATTTCTCCTTCTTTGGGAAATCCATAGTCAATTTTATTGTGAATTCCCTCTGCAATGCCTTTGAATATTTTTAGGCAATGATTTCCGGAATTTCATCCGCACTGTTTTAACTTATTCAGAAATTATTACGACTGTAATTCTTCCAAGATTTTTTCACTAAAGTAATTCGACAAGATATTGTAGGTAATATTATAGATATAATTTGATTATTAATCCTCTGGGGACGAATTTCTTAGAATAACTCGTGATGGAATTATTGAATGAAAACCCTACAGTAATATTTTATGGATATCGTTCAGATAAAATACACGGAGCAATTTCCACAGAAGTTGGGTTTTTACCCTGCTAACAAAATTAGCCGCATAAGAGCTTATCATACAAATGCAATCGGAAGAAAGCTCTTTTAAGATCTTATTCAACAAAAATGTTAGTCCAGTAGTAAAATCGATACGTTCATTTGCTTAACTGTAATTTTATCCACGGAAATAAAAAAAATGTTTTGTTTATTGGCCTACAAAAACACAAGAAATCAAATATGTAAAAGATGTTATATTTACACTGAATAAATATTTCGTTCTTCGCACCGCATATTCAGCTGAGTTCACTTGAAATGGCCGGAACCCGGAATTGGAGTAATTGAAGCAGGATCCCGGAGTGGCCATGTGAGGTCTCAAACAGTCACCACTTACATTCTTACCAAAACTAGATATGAAATGATAGTTGCACTTTATGCTTAGTAAACTTCATTTGACATGACCGGAATTAGGATCCAGAAGAACTGGTCCAGGATCCGGAAGTGGCCGTATGACCCCGGTAAGGTCTCAAATAGTCACCACTCACATGCTTATTGAAAATAGATATGAATTGATATGTTGCACCGTATATATAGCTGACTTCACTTGAAATGGCCGGAATCCGGATCCGGAGAAACTGGACCAGGATCCGGAAGTGTCCATTTGACCTCGGTGAGGTCTCAAATAGTCACCACTCACATGCTTATTGAAAATAGATATGAATTGATATGTCACACCGTATATATAGCTGACTTCACTTGAAATGGCCGGAATCCGGATCCGTAGAAACTGGACCAGGATCCGGAAGTGGCCATTTGACCTCGGTGAGGTCTCAAATAGTCACCACTCACATGCTTATTGAAAATAGATATGAATTGATATGTTGCACCGTATATATAGCTGACTTCACTTGAAATGGCCGAAATCCGGATCCGGAGAAACTGGACCAGGATCCGGAAGTGGCCATTTGACCTCGGTGAGGTCTAAAATACTCACCACTCACATGCCTATTGAAAATAGATATGAATTGATATGTCGCACCGTATATTTAGCTGACTTCACTTGAAATGGCCGGAATCCGGATCCGGAGGAACTGGACCAGGATCCGGAAGTGGCCATTTGACCTCGGTGAGGTCTAAAATACTCACCACTCAAAAGCTTATTGAAAATAGATATGAATTGATATGTCACACCGTATATTTAGCTGACTTCACTTGAAATGGCCGGAATCCGGAACCGGAGGAACTGGACCAGGATCCGGAAGTGGCCATATGACCTTGGTGAGGTCTTAAATAGTCACCACTAACATCCTTACCAAAAATAGACATGAAATGATGTGCCGCACTCTATATTTAGCTGATTTGATTGAAAATAGCCTGGTGCGAAACCCGGAAAACCAGGTTCGGGACCTAAAAGTGGCCAAAGAGGCCACTTCCCGTCACCTGCCGGTCACGAGACCATCACCAATCGATTTAGCATGGTTTTTTCCTTTGGGGTACATACTTTTTATTGCTTCAAACCAGCGGCAAAAATAAGTTCCGTTTTTTGGCTCGATTTTGCCCACTGTGCAACGGGGGCTA
The DNA here is from genome assembly GCF_035046485.1 of Aedes albopictus. NCBI lineage: Eukaryota > Metazoa > Arthropoda > Insecta > Diptera > Culicidae > Aedes > Aedes albopictus. The sequence continues at coordinate 56,335,463 of NC_085136.1, forward strand.
GCTGCTAGCTGCAGCAAATATTCACTTCTTCCGCATATGCTATACTATCGCACTGAGGTAGAGGGTGGTATCCTTCTTCTCTGCCATGAAATCAAAATCAAAAGCAATAACCTATTTTGATTGGGGGGGATTCGGGAGAGAAGTGGTAAGCATTCGCAGAAGAATCGCTTCATCCTAAAAGGATGTCGAAGAATATTGTTTCTGTTTTTTCATTATCTAGGAAAAAACTTCAGGATCTTGAAACAAAGCGTTGATGGTCGATGATGGAATGAAGTCATTGATGGAAATTTGATTCGATCTATTGTGAACGGTACTCAAGGTCCTTTCCGGAATTGATTCGATGAAAATAATCAAGTCGAAACGAATACTAATACACACGATGCTGCTTTTATGTTAAGGGAAGTTGGGTTTGAGTAATGGAACGTGCAGTTCATGAGAAAAAAAATTCTATACCCGGGTAGACGTGAATATCATAATCATATCTTAAAACGATCAAATTTTGATGTCATATCTTAATATGATATTGATGAGCTATTCAAAAAGTTGCCAAATATCTGCTCAATATCTCATCGTGATATGATTTCAAAATTAGTACTTAATTTGATTTTTGGAAAGCCTAGTGCAACCCGCTGTATAAATGTCGAAATTTCCCAACATTGCGCATAAAAACTATTTTAAGTTTTCAACTTTCATTATGCACCGTCCCCAAATAACGTAACGCTTCAGGAGATAGGGGCTCAATAAATTCCGTAACGCTCCAGGGGAATAGGGAATACAGCCTAGCGTTACGACCCATACAAAAAAGTTGGAGTTATCATATAAAAGCACATTATGGATTCCGCCAGATCCTAATGAACCAACCACCGAGTTCAAAGATATCGAATTTAGCGTTACATAGATGTTCCCTTATGTACACCACAAATTTTACAAACGAGCACTGGGACAAAAAGGAAGTAGAGTGGCCTTCATTTTCAATAAGCGGGTTTATGGATGCGGCAATTGAACAAAAAAAAACAGAGTATGTGCCGATTACTCTGCATATAATCGATATTTGCTTTTCTTTAAAAAAGGCATAAAAATATATTGATTCTATCTGATAGATTTCTTAATCCCAGTTTATAATTATTTTACTTCACTGTGAGTAAACCAGCAGAAGCTTTCCAATTGAGTCCGAGTCCGATGACAACATGAGCTGGACCTTGATGTCGAGCTTGCATGTGTGGTACGAATCCAATAAATGAAGTACCGGACATTTTGGGAACATTATCGGCCCGCTAAGCAAAATACGTCCATTTCGAAAAACGGACCGTTTGATTCTAGATTCAACAAAACATACCACTGCAGACGACAAGCTTTTTGAGTTTCAACCAACGAATTGCGAAGCGATTCTGCATGGGGTATACGAACAGACGACAGTCGTGACGGCTACGATCTTCTAAATGTTTCCAAAGCTTTTCTGGGCGACAGTTCATAATAGAGTACGTTCAGTAAAGTACATACTAGATTTACCTTCTCACCATACAAAAAATCAGCTCATTACTACAATCTAGTACTTCACTGATTGCGTCCTTTTGGTGGAAATTCGTCCTGTTTTAGGCGCAAAATAAACCAAACATGTTTCTACGCATGTCGTTTTTAAAGTTTGGATCACTAGCTTTGTTAACAATTCAGAGAAAGAGCATGAAATGTGAAATCATCTAGAGAAAAGTGCTCTCTTAGTTTAGGAAAATATGCAAAATAGCCTTAATTCAATTTTATTTTCCATAACATTACGTCAGTTTACAAATTTTGGGTGTAAATTGTATTAATATTCTGCAATAGAACATTTATCATTGAGAAATCTGAAAAATACTGCTCAAGATCAAAATTAGATCTTCACATTTCCATCTGCAACATCCAGAATTCGAAAGATCTGAAAATTACTGCTCAAGATCAAAATCAGTTCTTTGACACATTCATCTATAACATCCGAAAATTGTAAGATCTGAAAACTACTATTCAAGATCATAATTAGTTCTTTCACACACTCATCTACAACATGGCGAGACCAAACCAACACAACTACCATGACTCGCAAACACCTTAGAAAACGTAGAACTTGATGCTCTTGTTACCTCCTATTTTCAGATATGAGTCGTAGTGCAGTGGTAATGTCACTGCTCATAAATCACAAGGTCACAAGTTCGATTCTGGTCGCGGCCAGTTTTCTTTTTTTTCACTCTAATCCATCTGTCAGATCATTTTATGATATTGGTTAGATGTGCTACAGCCCAGATCTCCCCAGATATTAGTCTGATCTTATAACATCAAAATGAGATATTATTATGTTCTTCCCCATACTAATTTTTGATCTTATTTTTGATCTTTTATCTCTTATGTCAAACAAACCAATAGTTAATTATGATCTTGAGTACTTCACTGAGGAATATCAAATGATGTTATTGTTCTGATTTTTACTTCTACTCGGGTAGAGTGTGCATGGGCAATGTTTTATATTATTTCGCAGTACTTTAATAATTGAAACTCCATTGCAAATTCATTGTGCTTGTCTTGTTGTTCGAATAAAATTTCGTAACAAATCCACTTGAATTCTACTTTTTTTTTCTCGTATTTCGTTGTAATGCTATTGCGCTTGCATTGCCCATCGAGTGCCATTCGTTTGCCATTTTTGCCATCCAATTGGCATTAAGTTGCTATAATATCATTCGGAGTCTCCAGTTAGCCTAGTGGTAAGGATTTGGATCACCAATCCGGAGACGGCGGGTTCGATTCCCGTTCCGGTCGGGAACTTTTCTCGACTGCCCTGGGCATAGTGTATCATTGTACTTGCTTCACAATATAATATACGAATTCATGCAATGGCAGGCAAAGAAAACCCTTCAATTGATAACTGTGGAAGTGTTCAATGAAAACTGAATTAAAGTGAGGCAGGCCAAGTTCCAGCTGGAACGTCAAGCCAGAAAGAAAAAGAAGAATACATAATACCATTCGAACGTCTTTCCAACGCCCTTCTACGGACATTCCTTTGCCACTTAGTTAAACTTCACTGCCACTCATTACCATGCCACAGCCATTCTTTTGCCTTTTCCTTTTCCGTTGCTATGTCATTGTCCTTCCATAGCTATTGTAAAGCCATTCTAAAGCCATTCCTTAGATAGTTTATTGTAATCTGACTGCTGTTTCATTCTTCTTCCCTAGCCAAGCCATTAAGCATAAGGACACGTTTGTTAGAATCCAAAAATGGCCGCTACAACGGCCGCCTTAAAATTCTTTAAACTTTTCAAGAATACAAATCTGATGACCAGCCAATCAACAAGACCAGAAAGGCAGAAATGCTTCTCGTTGCGTGCTCACTCGCAAAGAACATCGAGTTAAAATTTCAGCCCGCTTTGTTTACCGGATCTCTAGATTTGTGCTCGCAAAAACGTGAGACAAAATGCATTATTTGGAAAGTGGACGCAAGGGACATTCACCTTAACACTTTTGTTTATAGTCCTTCCGTTGTCATTCCATTGTCACCTCTTTGCCTTTCCAATACTTTTTCATGCCATCTTACTGCCTTTTCATTCCATCGCCATTCCATTGCCTCTCCATTCCAATTTCATTGCTTTTCTCTTGCCATTCCGTTATTGCCACCTCAGCCCTTTACTACCCGAGCAGGAATGAATAACTGCCTCATAACTGGAGCATACCAAAGTTAGGTATCATACCAAGACAAGGTATTGGCCGATTCCATTCCTGGAGGATTCCGTAGTAGAACTCACAAAGGTATCTCTGTTGGCATTCTTGAAGAGACGAGGGGTAGATCCTTCAGGTGTCCTCGAAGGTTTTTCTGGAAATATTCATGGGATAACTCCTAGATCCCTGGAAGAGCATTTGGAGAAATTCTCTGAGCAACCTCTAAACGAATAGAGAAAGATTCCTGGGTTTTCAATGGGGGGAATCCTGAAACACATTCTTCATGAATTTTCATAATAACGTCTCTTGCAGGAACTCGTGTAGAAATCCATGGAGGGATTCCAGTTAAAATCGAATTCGTAATGAAATTTTGGGAGAAATTACTGGTAAAATATCTGGATTGATTCCTTTAAAAATTCCAAGAGGGAAGCAACTGATGAAACTTCCGGATAAAAACAAGACGGCATTTCAAGATAAATTCCAGGAGGAGTTGCGCGAAGAACTCCAAGAGAAATTGCAGAAGGCATTTCAGGAGAAATTCTAGAAGGAGTTCTAGCAGAAATTTCAGAAATATTTTTTTCCTAGAGAAATTTCAGAAAATACTCTAGGAACAATTTCAGGAAGAACTCCAGAAGCAAACACAGGGCTAATGTGAAAAGGAGTCTCAGAATGAGTTGCATGGGGAATTCTAGACGAATTCCAGTAAAAATTTTATGAGGGATTCCAGGAGAAATTTCAGGAGAAATTCTTAAAAGAATTCCAGTAGGTATTCTAGGAGGAATTGCAAGAGGAATTCCAAGAGAAATTCCAAGAGGAATACCAGGAGGAACACCAGAAGGTATCCCAGGAGGAATTTCAGGGGATAATTTCAGGAGGAAATGCAGGAGTAATCCCTGGAGAAATTCAACGGGAATTCCAAGACAGTTGTCAAGGTATAATCTAGTAGAAATTCCAGTGCAAATTCCAGGTGAAATTCTAAGGGAAATTCCAGAAGAAATTCCAAGAGCAATTTCAGGACGAATTCCAAGGGATTTTTAGGAGGAATTCCAAGGGAATTTCAGTAGGAATTCCAAAGGAATACCTGGGGAAATGCCAAGGGAATTCCAGGAGGTATTCCAAGGAAATTTCAGAAGGAATTCCAAAGGATGTCCTGGACGAATTCCAAGGAAATTCCAAGCAATTCCACGAGAATTCCGGGAGGAAATCCTAGGGAATTCCCATACCCTGTAATTACTTCTGGAATTTTTTGGAATTTATTCTGTAGTTCATTTGGAAATTCCTTTGAAATTCATTCCGCAACTGCTCTTAGAATTCATTCTGGAATGTGCTGAAGGAAACCCAGAAGTAATTTCAAGGGATTTCCAGACAAAATTCCAATGGGATTTTGCAAGATGAAGGAATTCCAAAGAATTCTTATAAATTAAGAGATAGAAAGACATTTAATTCCCGACCTTATATTTGTTGCTGTTCAGCAACAATTATGGTTCCAGTGCAAGAAAACTTTCTGGAAAGATCCTCAAATTATATCTTCCATCGCTCGTAAAAAAAAAACCTACACTCGTGTCATCGTCCTACTTTCCTTCTAAAACACTCCCTTCAAGATGTTCTTTTTCTATATAGCTCATCGTACACACTGGAATTTGGCCTCTTTAACTTAGTGTTCTTTGGGCACTTCCACAGCTATTAATTAAAGGGCCTTCTTTGCCTGCCATTTCATGATTGTGTATACGTATTGTGCATACACTATGCCCAGGGAGTCGAGAAAATTTTCCCGACCAGAACGGGAATCGAACACGCGCCGTCTCTGGATTGGCTCTGAACAAAGTTTTTCACGAGAAACGATTGAATGAAAAGTTATTGTATTATTATTAGCTTTATTAAGGAGATTTTTAGCCCGAGGCTGGTTCATCTCCAATAAAGTTATTGTAAGAAAACTGAAATTCAAGGGATCACCCTAACATGATACTTTTGAAAAGGCATAAGTTAGGAACCATCCCGAGTAGAGGAAAAAGCTCAATAATAGCAAAGTTTGATATGGAAATCAGAAAGTGATATATCACGTTTTGATCGCCAGTACTTTACCTCTACCCGGGATACTTGCTCCAAATAAGTTTTTTTACTACTTTGTAGAACATTTTGTAAACGTAGATACTGTCTCCAGTATATGCATTTGCACACGTTGGTTAAGGACAGACTTGTAAGAATCCCAAAATGGCCGCCACAATGGCCGACTTTGGCACCTACTCACGATTTTGACGGCACAAATCTTTTCGTAAATAAAACCAGCGCACCTGATCTTTTTATTTGAAGCTTATTACAAGTGAGCAAGAACAGAATAATAAAAAGCAATGTGTTTTTAAGCTTGCTTCTTGAGATATGTGCGTCTGAAGTTCTGATGCACTGTTGAAGCGGAATTTCAAGACGTTTGTCCTTGTAGAACTCCATGCCTGCTGCGTATCATCCGTCATTCGAGCCTGCTGCATGCTACTCCCATGCTCGAAGAGTTGATGGATCAATTTTGTACAATGGCATGCACACCTGGGTGTCTCCCATGGATCCACGGCTTCGCCAGTGCCTTTTCATGACGTTGGAAACCATCCTCGAGGCTATGCAGGTCCTATGCCGTGAAGCCAGCGATCGTTATGAACACAGTCCTCGTTCATTTCATATAGGTTTTCCGGCACAGTATATTGTACTAACTTCGTGTTTCGCTCTGTAGTAGCTCTTGGTTATGGAATCCATGTATGTGTAGTTGAACCAACATATCTTGGGCACAGCGACGCGCCAATATATTTTGAATACTTACGGCAATCACAAACGGAAGTGTCCAAAATATATTCCGGAAGACACACAAAGTTCGCTCTAGATTTTACCCAAATTAGGGTTGAAATTACCATATCAAAAATAATTGTTTAAAATAGTCTCAGAATTCCTCCTAAAACCCCCTGAACCCCCATGTAACGCCCCTGAAATGATGATGATGATGATTGTGTACCCACCATCAGCGCAAGGATTACCTATGGCTGCAGAGTCATACCGGAACGGAATGATCTACCTGATGGTTTGTTGTAGCAGGGTAAGCTAAATTCACTGGAGACCTTCGGAAAACAACATGAAAATTGTTATCTCGTGACAAAGTCTGGCCACCCCACGAACATTTGCCCGGAAACCAGTTCATTTAACTTCCTTAGGCTACCCCTCCGAAATCCCCATGTATGTCATGTTCAAATATAAAAAGTAATAATAAGGAACGAACTCACCGGGTAATCCTGACCAGCTGGTTTTCTATGTTTGGCTTTGGTCTCAGCATGCAAACGGTCCAACCATATTGAATGTGCATTCGTTCACACCACTCGCTGATTCTCCGATCGTCCATCGAAGAATCCGAAAAAAATACATAAGCGAGAATACCCGACGCACTGAAAAACAATCTCTTGGATACTAGCATTTGCGAACTCGGAATAACGACGAACGCCCATGTAACGCCCCTGAAATATCCTAAAACTCCAGAAATCCCCTAGAACGCCTCTAAAACCTCCCTGAAACACCCTTAGATATACATACACTGAAACACTCTAACATATCCTCGAACCCCCTGAAACCTTTTCACATAAATGAAATGATTCAATGTTAGACAATACCACCTGCCAGGTCGTACACATGCTACCAATTTAATTAATGTGTGTTTTAACAGGATTCACTTACCGGAGTATGTGACAAGTTTGGTCCACATCGGAATGGATCCAGCAAAGGAGTTACGTACAACACCTGCCTGCCGGTTAATGTTCTAGTAGTGAGCTCCTTGGCACTAGATAGGTTCTTGGCATTTGCTAACCAGTAGTGATGCAAATTGGAAAACGTCATCCGGTGTTGTCATCACATATGACGATGATCATGATGCACTTGCTCATAAGGTTCTCATGCGGCAGAAAGTTACCGTGAACCGGAGTCTGACTGAACCTCCATGCAAGGCTGTTCTCGTTGGAGAAATACACGATCTAACATTTGTTTGAACGAAATTGAATTCATATATTGGATGTTTTATTTTGACTGGCCACCTATAATTGCTACTCTAGTATCAACAAATCAGCTACACTTATACAAGGAACAAATATGAGATACCTTACTTACCTTGCCGATCAGGCTAAGGCCAGGGTGGCTTCTGCTGTATATTCATAGTAACCGTCTCCATTCTACTCGGTCCATGGCTGTTTGTCTCCAGTTCCGCGCTCTGTGTAGGGTCCGCAGATCGTCCTCCACTTGGTCGACCCACCTAGCTCCACGTCTTCTTATACCGGTCGGATGACTCTCGAGAACCATTTTCGTCGGGTTGCTACCCGACATGCTGATGATGTGATCCGCCTACCGTAGCCTCCCGATTTTCGCGGTATGGACGATGGTTGGTTCTCTCAGCAGCTGATGCAGCTCGTGGTTCATTCGCCTTCTCCACGTCCCGTGTTCCATCTGAACTCCGCCGTAGATGGTACGCAACACCTTCCGTTCGAAAACTCCAAGGGCGCGTTGGTCCTCTGCACGTAGGGTCCATGTTTCGTGCCCATAGAGGACGACCGGTCTAATTTGTAGATAGTTAACTTCGTGTAACGGCGAACTTTATTCGATCGTAGAACTCTGCGGAGTCCAAAGTAAGCACGATTTTCTGCCACAATGCGCCTCTGAATTTCTCTGCTGGTGTCGTTGTCGGCGGTCACCAGTGAGCCCAAGTACACGAATTTTTCAACCGCCTCGATTTCATTACCGTCGATATAAATTCGGGGTGGCGGACGCGCTGATTCCTCCCTGGATCCCTTTGCCATCATGTACTTTGTCTTCGACACATTAATAACTAATCCGATTCGCCTGGCTTCACCTTTTAGTCGAATGTACGTTTCCGCCATCGTCTCAAATTTACGAGCAATAATATCAATATCATCAGCGAAACCAAGCAGCTGAACGGACTTCGTGAAAATCGTTCCACTCGTGTTTATCCCCGCTCTTCTAATTACACCCTCTAAAGCAATGTTGAACAGCAAGCACGAAAGCAGACCATCACCTTGCCGTAACCCTCTGCGAGATTCGAAGGGACTCGAGAGTGTTCTTGATACTCTACGCACATCATTCGATCCTTCGTCGCTTTGATCAATCGTATCAGTTTATCCGGGAATCTGTATTCGTGCATAATCTGCCATAGCTGTTCTCGATCGATTGTATCATACACCGATTGGAAATCGATGAACAAGTGATGTGTGGGCACGTTGTATTCGCGACATTTCTGCAACAGCGAATGGCGAACATCTGTTCCGTTGTAGCACGTTCATCCATAAATCCAGCCTGATATTGCCCCACGAACTCTCTTGCATTCGGTGAAAGACGGCGGCAAAATATTTTGTAAATCTTGTTGGCAGCGCTCAGTAGTGTGATCGCGCGATAGTTCCCGCAATCCAACTTTGTGCCCTTTTTTGTAGATGGGACACACGATACATTCCATCCACTCCTCCGGTAAAGTCAGTAAAAAGATACAAAACGAGACTGACGTCAGCAAGTTTCCCGAAAAAGAAACTGTTGATACGACCAATCTCCCCTCATCTCACGGTACCAGCCCACGCATCCAAACAGAGAGAGGCCAGTCTCGTCTTCGTCTTCTGGGAAACAAATTGCCGGAAGGTGAATTATGGCACACCAGCACGGTAGCACTAGCAGTAGCATCACGGATGTGTGGATGCAATGGACCCAAAACCAACCATCCAACCGAAGGAAGGCAAACAGAAAGTGTCATGTCAAGATGCTGCCATGAGTTACATCATCTCGTCGTTGATGCAGTCTCTCGCTCAAGGTCTGGTGCGGAGGTTCATACACACGGCCAGGCCATCTTCCCCCAAGAGAGACGGAAGCGAAAGCAATGCAATTGTGGCTGTTTGTCTATATACACACTGTAAACCGATGCGATGGATGGTGCACGTGCGACCTATAATAGCAGAGCAGCAGTAATCGATGGAAGGAGACTGCAGTGCATGCCCTATAGAATGAATGGATTCTTGGATTCTTCTGTGCAGTTGAGAATTTAGGGCTTTGGGGCATTTTTGGATATGAGAAACGCGATGAGTGATTGAATTCTAATGAATTTCTGGTAGACAGAATGCACTTGCACTATGCAGTATGGTTGGAATCCATAACCGGTCAAAAATTATTACAGCAGACTTTGAATTCCTTGTTAACTATTCAGAACCAAATGAGAAACATTCCCAACGAGCACTCGAACCACTTTCAACATCGCCCAGTAACCAACGTGACGTAACACAGCACTTCTTTGGGCGTCAATTCCGTCCACTTCTCCCTCACCACCACCCATTCCATCCATCACGTCGGTTGAGTCAACCAGCTTCCTCCCTCCCAATGTTTCAGCTTCATTTAGTTTTATTGGTCAATTTTGCATTTTTTACGACCCGTCCATGGTTTGGCACAAGCAATTTGTTGCATCGCAAATGTGGACCTGCAGCAGCAAAGTCCATTCCACAGTCCAAGCGAGAGAATGAGCAACCAAACCAACCTTGATGGTGAGTGTTTCCGACAACATACACATCAAGCAGGATCCAGCGAGAAAAAAAACGATGCGCTCCAGTTTCAGTTTCGCCCACTACAGCCGGAATATGGCATTTCTTGCCAAGATAGTTCAGAAGATGGGGAAAAGAGGGTAAATAATTTGGTTAGAGAAACACGATTTTCTCCTAATAATATGGAACGAGCTCACCAATAAATATCCACCTCTGTATTTAGAGAACAAAACCGGTAGAACTCATCAATATCCTTCTGGCGTTTCGTCCCAACAGAGACAGATCCTACCTATTTCTTAACTGTGTTCTATGGCTTGGGCTACATGAGCCCTTTATGTACATTTTACCTCGCTCTCCTCGGTTGGAACACCATGCCACTATGTATGTACAGCATAAAAGGTAGCTGTCATGATCTTTTATGCCTTGTTTTCACAACCCTCGCGGGGCACCGAAAAAACAACGAAGAAAAGAAAAGCTCAGAAGGAAAACGTGAGAAATGCTTGCACTCCGAAAGGAAAAGGCGCCACGGACTCGTTCGGCTACAACCGTTCGTCCAGTACAGAGCTGTGGCCTGTTGGAGGTGTTCGTTCTAGCTCCGTTGCCAAGCGTGGACTTTAGGGCTTTGAAATGATACCCAGTTGTGGTTGTCGTGTTGGAAGAAACACATCGTAAAACTGGAGAATCGATTTCTTTGCAAGCACCACTGTCCAAATTATAGTGAAATGGGAGGAATAAGTTAATATTTTAGCACTAGCAATGTATTATTTAAACTTTCAGTGTTACACAGTTTAAGAGAGTTGATGAATCTGTAAGCCTACGTAGCCTACGTCATTTATGGACGGCCATATACTTACTGACTCACAAACTCATTCATTTACACACTAATGCGCTCATTTACTAACAGGCTCACTCATTCACTAACTCACTGGCTTACTCGCTCACGCAGTCATATACTTAATATTTTCTACTTTACTAAACAAAGTCACGAAATCATTCACTTGCCTTTTAATTCCCCAATCCACTAACTAACTAGTTTTCTTACTTACCTACTCGCAAACTCATTATTTCACAAACTCACCCATTAACTCACTTACACACTAATTTATTAGCTCACATATTTTCTTCAACTCACTCATTGAATCATTACTTCACTTTTTCACCAACTTACTCGCTTACGAACTCTCTCTTTATTCAACTTACTCATTCGCTCATTCACTCATTAACTTCCTCATTTACAAACTCGATCATTAACTCTTTACTGAATAACTCACTAATTCACTTAATAATACACTTACTCCGACGAAACAGTTCTCACATACTCATTAACCCACCAGCTCACGTATGTACTCACTGCCCCACTTCATTTACTTACTAATTCACATATTCTCTTACTTTCTCAGCAACTGACTCACTCTAGCTTGGTGCAGCTAGCACTCACTCACAGTGTCCGGCCATTTAGCCGAATGCCATTTGGCCGATAGGGTCGTTTGGCCAAATGCCGTATATCCGAATCATGCTCGAAAAAATTCAGAGAATTTTTTTGACATCCTAACTGCCATCATCATCAGAATTTTTTTTCTTCGTTTAATCATTATTTATAGTTTTGATATTTAGAGAAGAACTGCCAATATTTTATCACAGATTTTTTCATCTTTGAATAATAGACTGTTCTTTCTAGTTATACTGAGACGGGTAACAGTGGTATGGTCACATAAGTTCATCATTCTTTTTTCGACCAAACGGCATTCGGCGCGGCGCCATCTTGAATTTTGACCCGCCATATTGCATTTTAGGCCGCCATTTTTTATATTTTGATCGCTATTTTTTGGACTCTAGACATCTTCCCCATACCAAATATACTCTTAGTGCATGGATTTAGGGCCTAAAACTCCATTAACCCTTTGGAGCCGGAGGGGTCATATATGACCCCGGCGATGAAACCGAGCATTACAAACGTGTTCGACACCAGCGAGGTTGCGTCGACAGCGGCGAAAAAAATCGGCCCCAAAAGGTTAAACAGCCGCCATACTGAATTTATAGCCGCCATCTTGGATATTCTGGTCCCCATTTTGAGACTCCAGACATCTTCCCCATACCAAATTTATCCCATATTGCATAGTTACAAAAGTCGCCGCAGTTTAATGTGTCGCATGGTAGAGCTTGGTTCAGTTTTATTTACGGCCAGTTCTACCGGTGCTGGTCCGGATCACTGAAATGGCCATAATTCCGGAATGCCTTGGCCGGTCTGGACCACTTTCAATAGCAAACAATGCGGTAAAATTTCGGTTCGATTCGAGCTATAATCCGAAAAATCGGCCAATGCGAAGTTCCTCAAAAGTGACTGAACTTATTTTGCGCACAGACAAACATACTACACACATACATACACACATACATTCATCATCTCAATTCGTCGAACTGAGTTGATTGGTATATGTTACTTGTCCCTCCGAGTCTTTTATCGAAAATTCGTTTTTTGAGTGAACATATAGCCTTTCAGTACAATTTGGTGTACGAGAAAGGCAAAAAGCGTTATTTTTCCAGTGTGATGTACAAATACAACAGCGCGATCACTCGAGGGTTTAGAAAAGCCGCAATCTTGAATTTTGAGTCATTATTTTGGATTCGAGTCCGCCATCTTGCAAATTCTGGTCACCATTTTCGGACTCAAAACGTCTTCTCCATAGCAAATATAACCATATTGAATACAAGCATTATATTGACTTTGGAACCGCCATCTTGGATTTTGTACCGCCATTTTGGATATTGTGGTCGCCATTTTATGGACTACAGACATCTTCTTCATACCCATATTGCATGATTTTAGGACCTAAAACTCCATTTAACAGCTGCCATCTTGAATTTGGAGTCGCCATCTTGAATTTTGAGCCAACATCGTGAAATTTCTGGTCTCCAGTGTTGATTTTTGCACAAAATTTGCCAACAATGCTGAAGGTTTCAAAAATCTGCGCAGTTTGACGTGTCGCATGATGAGGCTTGGTTCAGTTTTATGTACGGCCAAATCTACCGCTGCTTCTACTGAAATGACTATAACTCTGGAACGCATTGCCGGATCCGGACCATTTTCAATAACAAACAATGCGATAAAATTCCGGTTCGATTCGTGCTAAAATCCGAAAAATCGGCCAATGGGAAGTGCCTCGAAAGTGAGTGAACTCTTTTTGTGCACAGACATACATACATACTAGAGTGGGTCAACGTTGTATGGGAAAATTGAAATTTGATCACATCAACCCGGAACAAAGTTTTTTCGATGCCTTTTATCATTCCAAACAACTGTGCAAAATTTGGGAGCGATCGGTTGCGTCCCCACATTCCGCATTGCGTTTGAAATTTGTATTGAGTTTTGTATGGGAACACATACATTTTTGCATTTTCCTAATGATATGCTTAAATTTGTTTTAAACTATGTAACCAATGATGTTAAAGTATAGCCTAGGGGATGCTGATCAACTTTGCCGAAGAGAGTAAGGTGCTAGAGCGACTCTGAAAAAAGTTATTAATGTCCAAAGTTAGACACCTCCGCACAACTACTAAAAACCATTTTTGCTGCCAACACTGCTGGTGCTTCAAATGATCACTTTATCCTTGCATTCCATTCTGACATTTCTGAACTTGATTTGTTTGACAGGGTTGTTTAAAAACAACAACTCATGGTCTCAGTCGTTTTTCTACGCATTTTTCCCTTATTTGTTTTTGAATCGCTAACAACATTCTTATTATTTTAGGAAAAGGCCGTCCTCTGGGGAATAATCACGGTTCCGGATTTGTTCCAGGGGAGTAACGGACACACCTTCCATCCACTACTGGTGGCCTTTTTATGAAGTTACCTGAATCTGGTGAATGAAACTTCATAGCGTTACAAAAAGAATAATGTGAGAATTCTTTGTTCTGTATTTGTGCAGTTCTGATTATTCCATGAACTCCGAAAAAAGGGTACAACTGTAAAACATATTTGGCCTTTTCAATCGAATGACCAACACCACCAAGATACATGGCGGATGCGATTTTCGCTTAATTACATTGCCGGAGAATTCGACCTTCGGATATTCTTCAAAAATATTCACAAACTGTATTCCTTCCTGTATTAGCTGAGGAAAAATGATTGTATTTTTCAAATTGCTATATTATTAGTCAGTGTCCATTTAATTGTCATGTTTGTGTGTTTCTGTGAACCATTTTTTACAATCATGACCTAAACGATGGCAAAAAAGTTTTATTGCTCAAAACTGTTGAAACCACATCATAGGAATGATAATTATCAATAACTGCTGCAGCGGCAAGATTATCTCTGTGTTCGGGGAGACTCTATACAATTACACATAATTAAAAATAAACATAATTAAAAAACCAATTTCTGCAAATAAAATGCTTGCAAAATTTATCCTATCGTGAATGAAATATTACATGTATCTGCGTTGGTAGCTAAATTTCGCATATAAAAACTCCCACAAGGACAAGGGAAACCAGGTTTTAGACTTACTCCTGTGGTCGAAAGTATCAAAGCTCTTTTTATTGCTCTTGGTTCGCATAGTGAAAAAAAATTGATCACAAGCCAGGCTACAGAAACACTGTAAAACTGCTATCTTCCTTGAGGAATTCTGGAACAACCTCGGATGTTATCCGTGTGGTCAAAATGTCCAAAATCTCTTGCACAATTCTTTTCTCAGATATGTCGCAAGCCAGGTTCAAGGGAATGGCTGAAAAAGTCGCCACCGAATCAGAAAGATGGATATTGGTTGCTCCTCGTACTCCTCTAAAACATTTTCGGAACTATTCCTCAAAAGCTGACCTAAAATTATAAGAATATTATAAAAAATAATAAAGGTAAACGTAGAAAATCAACTGGAAAACATTTCTGAGCTTCCTAAGTGTTGTTTGTTGATGAAATGGGGTTTGGTTTCCATGAAATGTCAGAATGGAATGCAAGGATAAAGTGATCATTTGAGGCACCAGAAGTGTTGGCAGCAAAAATGGTTTTTAGTAGTTGCGCGGAGGTATCTAACTTTGGGCATCAATAACTTTTTTCAGAGTCGCTCTAGCACCTTACTCTCTTCGGCAAAATTGATCAGCATCCCCTAGGCTATACTTTAACATCATTGGTTACATAGTTTAAAACAAATTTAAGCATATCATTAGGAAAATGCAAAAATGTATGTGTTCCCATATAAAACTCCACACAAATTTCAAACGCAATGCGGAATGTGGGGACGCAACCGATCGCTCCCAAATTTTGCACAGTTGTTTGGGATGATAAAAGGCATCGAAAAAACTTTGTTCCGAAAAAATGACCATGTTGACCCAGTCTAATACATACACACATACAGACATCATATCTAATCATCGAACATATAGCCTTTCAGTACACTTTGTTGTACAAGAAAGGCAAAAAAATGTGTATGATTATGACGATTTGGCAATGAAATGTTTTCATCTAGATCAAATTCATCTAAAGCTTTTTTGGATTCCGAAATTACCCCTTTCCATCCTTCATCGCTGGCTAGTACTGAAGTGAGTGAAACCCTGATTAATTCAGTAGTGATTGTCGATGATTTGCCTGCTGTGCTTTTATTTCGCTCCCAACCAGGTAGACCAAGTCAAAATGCTACACGAAAACATCCTTCGGATACGCTCTGCAAATAGCTTATGCTGATGTTCCACAAATGATAATAACGCCCACCCTACGCTGCTGCCACCTGATTCACTACACGCCCAGGTGCGAATACGGAGGCACTCTCGCGTGAAACTGTTGTTGGTTCTGGCAGAGCAAACGAATCCTTCGGAAAGCGACGAAGGAACAAAAAAAAATCATCTGCTTTCCTTTACGCTTCTGGTTTTCCACGCTTGTTACAGTCCCGACCCACTCCTTTCACTGTGCTAAGGAAAGAGCTGATGTTGCGTGGCACGTGGTGATGGGGGTGAATAAATAAGTCAATTGACGGGGGCGTTTACCCCCATTTACCCCGCTTCTTGTTCCCTTAACTACTTTTGCCCGTACAGACAGAAGTAGGCTTTGCCCTTGCACGAAATGTGCTGAGGAGGAAGCGGTGCGCTGTCTTGGATTCGAGGAGGTGATCCGCACCATCTCTAAAGAGTAAGACGAGCATCGATCAGTCGAGTAAAGTAAACAACACTTCTTCTGCTGGCACACCGCACCCCACCACTCCCATCGGCGAGGACGGAGAAGTTTGCCCGAGTTTTTCCTCCTCCCGAAGATGACGGGAAATTCAATCATCCGGCATTTCCTTCAATCGATGATGCTTAATCAAAGCGTGCCGTGCAGCTCACGGTTGGAGCGAGCGGCGGAATTAAAGTTAATCCTTTCTCGGCTGGGTGCGGTTCTAGGTAAGTACCTATAAGAAACGGAACCGAGGAAAGATAGCTATTCAATTTGCGGTGCCGGAAGTTTGGCATTTCGATGGGAGCTTGAACGAGTAGATAAGTAAACCGTTGCTTGAAAAGAAATGCTTTAATTCATGCTTAGGGAGGGGCCCATATAGCCACAGCTGTAAAGACGTGGGTATTCTGATGACGGGTTCGATTCTCGATCGGTCCAGCAATTTTTCGTTATTAAAATTTCCTCCACTTTCTTGGGCATGGAATATTTTTGTGCTTGCCACACGATATATGTACACATGAAAAATGGTCATTGGCAGGGGAAGCTCTCAGTTAGCAACTGTGGAAGTGCTCGTAGAACACTAGGGGCTGTCCATAAACCACGTGGTCATGAGGGGGGGGGGGGGTTCGGCCAATGACCATTTTGTATGAACGAATAAAAAAATTTGTATGGACTAATGACCACGCGGGGGGTGGGGGGGTGTTGAGAAGTCCCAAAAAAATGACCACGTGGTTTATGGACAGCCCCCTAGGCTGAGAAACAGGCTTTGTTCCAGTCCTCTGAGCAACCACCTCTGATGTATTGTCAAAGAAACACATGTTCTTCCAGGACACCACTACTAAACTGCCGTTTTACGCCCTATTGTCCCTTGCTATATTTCCATATAACACGGGACTATTATGTGCATCAGTAGCTAGTAAAATAAATAAGATGTAGTCAAAAGGTTATGATTCTCAGATTCACACAACATTGAGAACAGCACAGTCGTAATTCTTTATTACAGGGTGCGGCAGGAAAAAATGCGAAAAGTTCAAGGCACTATTACACACTAAATATAAGATATATATATGACTATTTTTTCATGACAGTGTATCAGTCAAAGTCTATATTCTAGCACTGAAAAATAAAAATGAACATATTTGATGTTTAACATGTGATAATGTGAGCCTAATAAGCGGGTATCAATAAACTGCGCGCCCAATGGTCATTAAACGAAATGACTATAACAGTAACAAAATTAGCTTAAATTCGATGAACAACCAGACCACACTGATCCAGAGCCATGTAGTTTCAGATACTACATGAAATAAGTACACATATTTGATGATTTTGTAGAGAAAATTAAAAAATTTGTTTTAACAGATACGAAATTTAGCGACCTGTGTACTTTTCTGCGGTTTAAAAATTCTGATTGTCTTCAGCTTCAGGCTCCGCTCTGTAAAGGTTAGTGACCAAAATGGGAAAATTTTTAACTAACTTTTCAGAAAACTAGCCTATTATAGATCATGGAACGTTGAAACATAGATTGATTAATGTCAAATGGACGAAAACGAGGTTTGAAGTTGAAAAATACTTTCGCATTTTTTCCTGCCGCATACTGTACACCAACGAACCTAACCTCAAAATGATTGACAATTCACAGGTCATTTTGACAGATGTTACATGAGCATGAAAACGACAGCAACAAGATCGGTAAAGTAGAATATATGATCCGTCTTTTTCATGCATGTGTGTGGTCTGTCAAAATGATCTCACGGAGAAACTCAAGTACCTAAATTTGAGTATTTTTAAACTCACTTTTGAGTTCTTTTTTGTCTCCTCTCTCATCCACTCTCTTTGTTGTTGTCAGAGAGCGAAGAGCAAACCAACCCAACTTTGACAGTTCGGTGCGGGAAGCCAAAATTGAGTAAACAGCATTGAACTCAAATTTGAGTATTTTGAACTAGCAGGTGGGTGAAAAAAAAACTTTGCCGGTAGGTTCTTTGTCACACGGGATCAAATGAGAAAAACCTACTTCAACATCGCTTCTACGAACTCAAATGTGGGTTCCCGCACGCAACCCCGAAGTTGGGTGAAATAAACTCATATTTGGGTACTTTGTTTTCTCCGTGTGCGAATTGTCACACATTTTCATGGCTAGCTTTGTTGGTGTAATGAAGAAAGTATCGTCAACTCAACTCAAGTTAATAATGGGTAGTACGCTGATCGCAAGAAATTTCTTGGCCTATCTCGATGCATGGAAAATTCAGGCAAGGAATCGCTCAAGAAATAATAAAGCGTCGCTTTATTCCGGATCCTAGTACGGAGCTAAAACGAAACGTCAAATCAAATGAGGCTTGCTGTGTTAAATTTCTTGACCATTTCGGTCGTGGAAAAATAATGCACTGAACGAAAATTACTTGAGCGATTCCGTTTGAAGTGCATACCTCGCATAAATTGAAATAAAATTGGCTCGAAGATGTCATTAGAATCGTGGGCCCAGATAACAGTACCGGTAAACGGGTGACAGGTTCGATTCTGATCGGTCCAAGAACTTTTCATAAATACTGGAAATTTCCTTGGCTTCCTTGGATGTAGAGTATTTTTCGCGATTGCCACACAATATACATATGCAAAATGATCATTGACAGAGAAAACTCTAAGTTAATAACGATAAGGTGCCATTAGACTGTTTTCTATGATGACAAATATTTTGCCAAACAAGCCCAACAAATGACCAACACATCGTGAATCATGGCATGCTTGGATAAATGTCGGACTACAATGACAAATATTTGTCCATGTCTAATGGACCCTTTACGCAAAGAAGAACAGAGGAGAGGATGTGATCAGAACTATCAGAGTGAAACAACCCAATTTTGACAGTCCGGTGCGAGACGTGAAGCCAAAATTGAGTGAATAGCATCAAACTCGAATTTGAGTATTCTGAACTGGCGTTGGGTGGAAAAAAAATAGCCGGTAGGTGCGACAAAGTGCACGGGATCAAATAAAAGTAACCTTCCCCATCATCGCTTCCACGAACTCAAATTTGGATTCCAGCTTACAATCTCGGAGTTGGGTGAAATCGTGAAATAAACTCATCTTTGTTTTTCCGTGTACAATTGCCGGCGCATCCTCTAAGTGGAAAGGATGAATCTTAGCATTATTTATTAACCTTCCTACGGTGTTCGGGTCAATATGACCCGGATCGCACTTTTCAGGCGCAATATCTTTTGATCCTGATTTGCTATAGCTTTGAAACTTTGTGACTTTAAATCTTTTGCCAAAAACTTATTTTTAAAATTTTGACCGATAATTTTGGCCGTTTCTGAAGGGCTGGACAAAAAAAGTTACGTTTAAGGTGTTCGGGTCATAATGACCCGGATTTGGTACAATGATTTCACAGTCATTTCTCAATAAAATAATAAAGTTTTTGTACTCAAAAATATCGTTAGGGCTTAAATTTTGTGGATCCGGCTCTAAACTAAGGTTCGGTTGGATGTGGCCACTTGGAACCGACGCCAGAGGGACCATGGTTTGGCTATTTTCGCAGGAGGGTATTTTTCGCAATAAGTTATGCGAAATGCAGCTGATTTGAATGTTTGGAGTGCTAAATGCACCGGAAAAAGCAGCATCATACTGCCCCAACCACTAAGCTAACTGACCAGATGAGTTTTGGCTATCAGGTGGCCACGGGACTAAATCTTGAGGCCTCGGAACGGCTTCCCGGAGACCCCCGATAGGTGACCATTTTACAAATATGGTGAATCCATGCCGTGCGACATATCAAAAGTTGCAGAATTTTATGGAGAATACATCAGTGACCATGTCAGAAGCCAGAAGCAAGATTGGCCACTTGGTGGTCCCGGAACTGATTCCCGGGACCCCGGAAATGTGGCCAATTCTCGCAGTTTATATGAGCTTGCCGTATGGCACATCGAAATTCGCAGAATTTCATCGATAATTCACCAGTCATCAAACCAGCAACTGAAGACAACATTGTCCGCTTGGTGATCTCGGAACCGGTTCCCAGGGCCGATTCCGAGGCCCCCGGAAATGTGGTCAATTCTCGATTTTTTTTACTATGCCGTGCGACATATCTAAATTTGCAGAATTTTGTTGCGAATATATCAGTGGCCACATCAGATACGAAAAGCAGGATTGGCCACTTAGTTGTCCTGGAACAGGTTCCCGGTAACCGGTTCCCAGGACTCCGAAAATGTGGCCAATTCTCGCAGTTTGTATGACCTTGCCGTATGGCACATCAAAATTCTCAGAACATCATGTGTAGTTAATTCATCAGTCATCAAACACGCAACAGGAAACAACATTGTCCACTTGGTGGTCCCGGAGCCGGTTCCCAGGACCGGGTTTAAGGACCCCCAAAGTGTGATCAATTCCCGATTTTTTTTACCATGACGTGCGAATTTTTCAGAATTTTGATGTGAATATATCAGTGGCCACATCAGATACGAAAAGCAGGAATGGCCACTTGGAGGTCCCGGACCCGGATCCGGAGGCCCCGGAAATGTGGCCAGTTCTCGCATTGTATATGACCATCTCATGTGGCACATCAAAATTTGCAGAATTTCATAGATAATTCATCAGTTATCAAACCAGCAACTGAAGACAACATTATCTACCTGGTGGTTCCGGAACAGGTTCCCGGGACCGATTCTCTAGACCTCGGCAATGAGGTCAATTCTCGCATTTTCTATGATTATGCTGTCCGATGCATCGAAATGTGCAGAATTTTGATGCTCACATCAGGTATCAGAGGCAGAATTAGCCACTTGGTGGTCCTGGAACCTGTTCCTAGAACCCCGAGAATGTGGCCAATTCTCGCATTTTGTATGACCATCTCGTGCGGCACATCAAAATTCTCAGGATTTTATAATGAATTCATCAGTTTTCAAGCCAACTACGGGAAACAACATTGTCCACCTAGTAGTCGCGGAAGCGATTACCAGGACCCCGGAAAAGTGCTCAATTCCCGCAATGTGTTTGATCACGCTGTCCGATCTATCAAGAGTTGCAGAATTTTGATGCGAATACATCAGTGGCCAAGTTGAATGCCAAAAACAGGATCGGCCACTAGATGGTTCGAAACCCGGTTCCCTGGACACCTGGAATGTGCCGTGAGACTTATCAAAATTCATAGAATTTCAAAGATAGTTCATCAACTATCGAACAACTGGAAACATCATTGTCCACCTGATGGTCCCGGAACCGGTTCTCGGAGAAATGTTGTCAATTTTTGTGCTAACCCGATCACCAAATTTGCAGGGTTGTTGTCCAGCATTCTTGCAATATGCCCTGCTCATCGTATACTTCCGGCTTTGTTCACCTTCTGAATACTGGGTTCGCCGTACAGTGCAACGAGCTCGTGATTCATCCTTTACCGCCACTCACCCTTCTACTTCTCACCGCCGAAGATTAGTACGCAACGGTCGAAACTCCAAATACTTGCAGGTTCCACTTCGTGTCTCGTGTCCATAGAGGACCACCGGTCTTATTGGCGTTTTGTTCATGGTACATTTGGTGCGTGAGTGAACCTTTTAGACCGCAGCTACTTTCACTGATGGTACGCGTTCGAATTGCACGACTAATTTTGTTGACAGCTGTCAGTAAAGATCCGATGTAGACGAATTTATCCACCTCCTCGAAGGTATCCCTGTATTTCGTTACATTACTGTCTAGACGGATCCGGTCGTGTTCCGTTCTGCCTACCAGCATGTACTTTGTGCCGCATTCACTACCACTGCGACCTTTGCTGCTTCGTGTTTCAGGCGAATGTCCGTCACCTTGTCGCAGTTCCCAGCGAAATTTGAATAAATGGATAGTTCACCTGAAACCCACATTTATGTGCAATGTGCAAATTTGCTGCATTTCCAACTTTCCGGAAACTGGGTCCTACGCCGCTAGGTGGCGAATATTTCCATGTAGTACTAACATGCTAACTTTCTTTTACATTCTGAATATTGATGAAAGTCTGAAAATTTTGATGTGCCATGAGCTTGAGCTTGATTAATCGCCAGCATTTGCTACACCAGTATCGCCAAATCAGCTTCACTCACACAAGGAACCAATGAGACAGCTGCTCGGGATATTCAGTGTTGGTTGTGTCCTATTTTTTGGCGAGAATGGCGCCTCAGGTTGCAGGTCAATGTGGTGAACGAGGGGAACATAGGCGAAACAACATAGGGGAACATAGGCAAATTTTCATAGTTGTGGCTTTCACAACCAGAGGCGCGCGCATCGTTTTTCTATGCGTTTGACGTTTCACAATAGCGCCTTCTGTTGACGATATTGCACAACACAGTGATTCGTGCAACTTTTCCACCAGATGATGGTAGTGTGAACTGGGCGATGGGTTTCCATGAAAATCGTTCAAGGTGTTACGTCTGTTTGTCTGTGGTATTACCATAGTCAATAAAATAATTTATTACATATCCGGGGTCCTCATATTCTGGGACTACCAAGTGAACAATGTTGCTTCCCGTAGCTGGCTCGAAAACTTATGCATTCTCCAAAGAGTCTGGAAATTGTGGTATATTGGACGGCATGGTTATTGAAAATGCGAGAACTGGCATAATGCTAGGAGGCCAGGGAACCGGTTCAGGGTCCACTTGGGGGACAATGTTATCTTCAGTAGCTGGTTTGATAACTAGAAAATTATCCATGAAATTCAACGAATTTTGATGCGCCACATGGCAGGGTCATACAAAATCAGGGAATTGGTCACATTTTCAGGGCCTCGGGAACCGGGACCACCAAGTGGGCAATGTTGGTTCCAGTTGCTGATTTGATAACTGATGAATAATCTTTGAAATTCTGCGAATTTTGTTGTCCCATACGGTAAGGTTATACAAACTGCGAAAATTGGCCACAACTCCGGGGTCCTGGGAACCGGTTCCGGGACCACCAAGTGGCTAATCCTGCCTCTGATATCTGATGTGAACATCAAAATTCTGCAAATTTTGATACATCAGACAACATGATCATAGAAAATGCATGAATTGATCATATTTCCGGAATTTTGAAAACCGGTCCCGGGAACCTGTTCTGGAACCACCAGGTTGACAACGTTATCTTCAGTTGCTGGTTTGATAACTGATGAAATATCTATGAAATTCTGCGAATTTTGATGTGCCACATGGGATGGTCGTACAAAATGTGAGAGTTGGCACCATTTCCGGAGCCTCCGGAACCAGGTCCGCGACCTCCAAGTGGCCTATCCTGCCTTTCGTATCTGATGTGGCCACTGATATATTCGCATCAAAATTCTGCAAATGTGGATGCATCGCACGGCATGGTAAAAAAACGAAAATTCACCTCATTTCCGGGGTCCTCGGAACCGGCCCTGGGAACCGGTTCCGGGACCGCCAAGCGAACAATGTTGTTTTCAGTTGCTGGTTTGATGACTAATGAATTATCTATGAAATTCTGCAAATTTCGATGTGCCTTGCCATATGGGCAAGGTCATACAAACTGCGAGAATTGGGTTGTTTAGTGATTTAAATATTGCCTTTTTCTTTAGCCTAATCGAAAGAGCTCATTTTTCTGAGTATAACGTGATTTTATTGCGTTCCGATTCCTTTGTTTTGATGGCTAAATAAACAAAACAGTTTTAATTTCCGTGGCTAGAATGACAGTTCAATCGATAAAGTGACAGTTCGCCCCGAACAAAAAAATTTCCCCATACAAACTTTAAATAATTTTTAAAAATAGTCCCGGGCACCTAAAATGATGAAATTTTGGATTTCGACTAATTTTTGGACGGAGATTCCGATTATGCAATAATCTGGATACCCCTAAAGAACCCAATTGGCCACATTTCTGGGGTCCTGGAACCCGTTCCGGGACCACCAAGGGGCAAATCCTGCCTCTGATATCTGATGTGAGCACTGATGGATTCGCATCAAAATTCTGCAAATTTCGATGCATCAAACAACATGATTATAGAAAATTCAAGAATGGACCACATTTCCGGGGTTTTGAAAACCGGTCCCGGGAACCTGTTCCGGGACCACTAAGTGGCCAATTCTGCTTTTCGTGCCTGATGTGGCCACTGATACATTCGCATCAAAATTCTGAAAAATTCGCACGGCATGGTAAAAAAAATCGAGAATTGATCACACTTTAGGGGTCCTTGGAACCGGTCCTGGGAACCGGCTCCGGGACCACCAAGTGGACAATGTTGTTTCCTGTTGCTTGTTTGATGACTGATGAATTACCTACACATGATGTTCTGAGAATTTTGATTTGCCATACGGCAAGGTCATACAAACTGCGAGAATTGGCCACATTTTCGGAGTCCTGGGAACCGGTTACCAGGAACCTGTTCCAGGACCACTAAGTGGCCAATCCTGCTTTTCGTATCTGATGTGGCCACTGATATATTCGCAACAAAATTCTGCAAATTTAGATACGTCGCACGGCATAGTAAAAAAAAATCGAGATTCACATTTCCGGGGGCCTCGGAATCGGCCCTGGGAACCGGTTCCGAGATCACCAAGCGGACAATGCTGTCTTCAGTTGCTGGTTTGATGACTGGTGAATTATCGATGAAATTCTGCGAATTTCGATGTGCCATACGGCAAGCTCATATAAACTGCGAGAATTGGCCACATTTCCGGGGTACCGGAAATCGGTTCCGGGACCACCAAGTGGCCAATCTTGCTTCTGGCTTCTGCCATGGTCACTGATGTATTCTCCATAAAATTCTGCAACTTTTGATATGTCGCACGGCATGGATTCACCATATTTGTAAAATGGTCACCTATCGGGGGTCTCCGGGAAGCCGTTCCGAGGCCTCAAGATTTAGTCCCGTGGCCACCTGATAGCCAAAACTCATCTGGTCAGTTAGCTTAGTGGTTGGGGCAGTATGATGCTGCTTTTTCCGGTGCATTTAGCACTCCAAACATTCAAATCAGCTGCATTTCGCATAACTTATTGCGAAAAATACCCTCCTGCGAAAATAGCCAAACCATGGTCCCTCTGGCGTCGGTTCCAAGTGGCCACATCCAACCGAACCTTAGTTTAGAGCCGAATCCACAAAATTTAAGCCCTAACGATATTTTTGAGTACAAAAACTTTATTATTTTATTGAGAAATGACTGTGAAATCATTGTACCAAATCCGGGTCAATATGACCCGAACACCTTAAACGTAACTTTTTTTGAGCACCTTCGGAAGGTTAAAGACAGGGCCGGGACAGGGGGGTCGGGAGGTCGTGGCTTCGGGCCCCTACATTCTAGGGGCCCCTCAAAATTTCACTTCACGAAATAAAACGTAAAGAAGAAAAATCAAGAAACCTCTGTTGGTTCATTTTTGATGAAAGTCACTTTCAATTCCTGTGGGATATTTTCCACAGAGAAACAGACATAACACTTAAGGTGTCATTCTAGGGGTAAGACACTATGAAATTCGGAGCAACTCTGAGCAATCCTGAGTAACTTTTTTCGCTCGAATCCATTCAGAAACGTCGCTACGAAGCGAGAAATCGGGCAAGACTGCTCGATTTTTCACTGATATCAGGAAACCCTTCGGGAAAACCAGAGGAATTCTGAGCAACACTTCGATGACAGAGTTACTCTCGCTATATCTGTCTTGCTCCTAGGTATCATTAGACTGTTTGTCATTATGGCAAATATTTGCCATTGAAGTCCGACATTCGTCCAAGGTTGCTATGAGGTCCGTTGTGTTGGTCATTTGTTGGGCTTGTTTGGCCAAATATTTGCCATGTATCGTAATCGCCCAATGTTGTATTTATTTTGTTTGGTCGTGGCCGTCATTAGGTAGGTGGCGCTAGTGAGCAAACGTCAAACATGAGCAAAAACGATGCCAGCGCCGCAAGTGGCCAATCGGCCTACTACCGAATATTTGAATCAGCCGTTAAAAAGATGATCGATGGGAGGCGAGCAGAGTGTGATGTCTGTTTCGTTGTGGTTTTTCCGTGAAGGTTGTAAAACATTTTAAATATGGCCACAGCAGGCTGATTTGTAAATGTTGCCCTAAAGTTAGTTGACATTTAAGATTATTGTTTTATTTCGGATTTTTTTTGCAAAATTTCCGGTTGTCGTCGAGTTCTAAAGCTGTCAAAGTCCTACCACAGCCATGAAAATCATCATATAAGGGCTGTTTGCAGTTCAGAAGCAATTTCTCGGCCTATCTTGATGCATGGGAAATTCCTTGCCTAAATCGCCCAAGAAACCGTTTTTCTTCCATCGCAGTACGCAGTTGCGAAGAAATGACAATTCAAATGGCAGCCACCGTTGAAAGTTTCTGCCAGGAATCGCTCAAGAAGTTTCTTGAGCGATTCCTTTTGAACTCGAAACTGCGCTATAATTGAAAAAGATGGCCAAATCAAAGTATGCTTGCCAAACGCATTGCTCTGAAAAGCAACAACAAACAATGATCATCGGCGTCATAGCCATGGCACCCTTGACACTACCCAAGTAATCAGTAAACATTTAATATAGTATTTCTTCAGCATTATAGTAGCCTTTACAACAAGGTGTTTAATGCTAATTAGCCGTATATACGCCTATAGTGCTACTTCACAGCAAGTTTTAACAAAATAGCGGGCTGTCTTAGTGCAACACATCCAGGAACGTCGTGACAAAATGTCAAAGAAACGTAACGCCTCGTCGAGCAAAAACAAAAAAAAAAGATTAACGTTTGCTTCTTGTTCTCTCAGCCCGCTTCCCCGCTTCACCGTCCTTCCATATTCCAGCTGGTGCTAGGTGATACTTTTTGTAGTGATTTGGGTTTAAACTTACGATCCGAAGAGGTTGATCAATCATATCTGCTTCTGATTCTGTTGCTGCTGATCCACGATGCTACAGCTGTTCCAGCAGTGGCGTGTGTTGACTTTATCCCCAATATAAATAATGATCGGATCCCAGCTTCAGTTTCAAACAAACTTTTGATCCGCCAAAGAATCTACCTATTCGGTGAACATATTTTGACGAAATGATAATTCGTGTTTTGGAGTTAACAGAAACATTGGCTCTGTAAGAGAGAATATGTGTTGCCAAATGCATAACATATCTCCCAACCTATTTGTTCTTAGCATTTAAATAGCAGTTGAAAAGCGTTCTGATCGCTCCCAAGTGAAGCACCTAAAGCAGTTGAAATGCTAATTAACAGCCAAAAGCTTTTGAGCAGCTCCACTTTTGCTAACTCATGGCAGTTATGCTTTCGAACTGCCTAAATATGTAGGGCAGCAAGCAGTTCAAATGCATAATACGGGCGGCTGTACGGCTTATTAAAATGCTTAGTAGTTACCTGGGCAGTTTTGTTAAGCCGAAATATAAAAAAAAAACGGAAAAAGACGAAAAGCCCTGTAAAACCGCAAAAGTTTTGAGGGTTTTACAGGTTTTTTATTATTTTTTGAATATTTCGACTTGGGAAAACCAGTGTTGCCCCCGCAGATCTTTTGCATTATAAAGCAGGTAGTTTGGTTCGCAAATTCTACCACTAGGTGACCATAGTGAGTATGAAAGTATGAGCGTTTCCGAGTCTTCGGCTTAGTAGTTCAGACGGCCATTTGCATCCGGAGGGTATACAGTTTAGTTCAAAGAGCTGCCACTAGGTGGAGTTGGTGGTAGTAAATTTGAGCATGTTTAACAAGACACCAACCAGAACGGTCCTAAATATCAGCCTTAAATATAAGAATTTAGATTGCCCAAGCAAGAATAAAATACAAAACCCGGATTGATCCACCTAGTGGTGATAGTGCCTTTCTCGTCGAATATGTACTCATGACGTTTCCGTTGACGTGAGCTGAAATGTTCCTGAATCATGAGAATACTTTACTTAGAATTTTATCAGAGCCATCATTGAATTGACTTTAAACTTATTGATGGCACATATTCCGACGTTATGTTCAACGTATAGGCAGAGCTGAAAAATATCAGTCCTCTCAGTTGACAGCTTGACCTCCTTCACTATCACTGGAGGCCGATCAACACCAAGACGATACAACTTTTTCACAAACACAGATACCTTAACGATTTTCGACAAAGTATTTTCTACACACTCCTAAACACGCTATATTTTACTATCATTGGCTACAAGATGCATGTAAAATTTGACAAAAACATGCAAGTAACTGAAATTTTTCAAACTGAATCCCATTCAACTTTCAACCACATTACAGTGCGTGAGGGAGCAACCAGCGCACAAAAATTTTAAGCAGTCATTTTAGACGCGAAAGAGAATTGAAAAAGTTTGTTCGGAGTTATTACGATTAAATTTTAATTTTCCCATACAACGTTGACCCATCCTTCTGCATTATTACACCTCAGGAATCTGAAATGGTGTGATTGGATGAGATCGTCTTAGTTTTGTCAAGATATCTATCGCTTGCTTTAATTTTTCTCACTTTTGAATTCCGACGAAGCACCCAACGCTAGTTTTGGAATACCACCAGTAGTTTCTTATGTGGTCTGAGACTATTGTCTTGCTTAACGTTCATCAGGTTATCGGAAAATCCGCGATTTGACGTGTCGCATGCATGGGTTTGGTTCGCTTTTATATTTGGCCACTTCCAGCGGAACACTCGGAACCGGTTTCGGAACACCATCGGTTGCCCCAAATATGGTCTGAAACTATTTTCTTGCTAACCGTTCATCAGGTTACCTTAGGAGCCACGATTTGATGTGTCGCATGCATGTGTTTTGTTCACTTAAATATTTGGCGGTGGAGCGGGCCTGGTTTGATGGTTAGAACACAAGACTATCATGCCAAGGGCCTGGGATCGAATCCCACTCCCGACATATTCACAAAACGTAGGTTCTTCCTTCGGAAGGGAATGAAAGGGTCCCGAGATGAACTAGCTTCGAGTTAAAAATCTCGTTAATAAAGACAAAAAAATAATATTTGGCCACTTCCGGAGGGAACCCGGAACCGGTTCCGGAAAACCACCGGTTGTCTAAAACTATTTTTTACTAACCATTCATCAGGTCGCCTAAGGAGCCGCGATTTGAAGTGTCGCATGCATGGGTTCGATTCACTTTTATATTTGGCCACATCTGGCGAGACATACGGAACCGGTTCCGGAACACTACCGGTAGAATCTTATGTTGTCTGAGACTATTTTTTTGCTTATCATTCATCAAGTTATTGAAAAAGCCGCGACTTGATGTGTCGCATGCCTGGGTTTGCTTCACTGTTATATTTGGCCACTTCCAGCGAGACCTCCGGAACCGGTTTTGGAACACCGGTAGTTTCTTATGTGATCTGAGACCATTTTCTTGCTAACCGTTCATCAGGTTATCGTAAAGGGCGCGATTTGACGTGTCGCTTGCATGGGTTTGTTTCATTTTTATATTTGTCCACTTCCGGCGGGACGCCCGGAACCGGTTCAGCAACACTACCGGTTCAGATATGATCTGAGACTATTTTCCTGTTAACCGTTCATCAGGTTATTGAAAAAGCTGCGATTTGATGAGTCGCATGTATGGGTTTGGTTCACTTTTATATTTGGCCACTTCTGGTGGGACCTTCGGAACCAGTTCCGGAACATTACCGGTTCAGATATGGTCTGAGACAATTTTCTTGCTTACCGTTCATCATATTATCGAAAATAACGTGGTTTGATGTGTCGCATGCGTGGGTTTGTTGCATTTTCATACCTAGCCCCTTCCTGGGGTACCGATCCGGAACGCCTAAATGGCCATAATTCCGGAACGGCTGGACCGATCCGAACCATTTTCAATAGCAAACAATGGGAACAGATTCCGCGTCGAATGAACCGTCGGTCATTAAAATCGGTTGAGATTTACTGCCGAAAAGTGACGTGAGTTCGTTTGTACACATACACACACACATACACACACACATACACACACACAGACATCACCTCAATTCGTCGAGCTGAGTTGATTGGTATATGTGACTCGAATCTCCGGGCCTCCTATCAAAAAGTCATTTTTGAAGTGAACATATAGCCTTTCCAGTACACTTAAAAGACACGGACACGTTCAATGCTTCCAGTGAGCTATTTGCTCTTTGAAGGAAGCACGACACTAGACAACGGACTAGCATGCAACGCCCAGTGGCACAGCCGAAAACTTTTCCTGACAGCTGCGGCGGGAATCGAACCCGCGCTCCACTTAGAGTACGAGAAAGGCAAAAATCTCTCCGATGTATGATTTCCCAAGTGGAAAGTGATCCACTAGTCGAAATAAGTCTGCTGTACAAAAACGAGCGAATTCGGTTGATATTTAGGGGTGGCGCAAAGGGTTCAAGTGAAATTTTTACTAGAACAAACTTTCAAAAAACATTTTTAATTTAATATTCAAACTTATTTTTTCTAGACTAAATCGGTGATTGTAGAACCCAATTGGACCAAATTTGTGCTCAAAATTGCGATATCTCTACTGGTTTCTGAGATATTTGAAAAAAAATCTCGTTTTTTGGTATTTTTTTGGGTTAAGTACCAAAATATGTCATTGTTTTTCAAATATCTCGGAAACCAGTGGAGATATCGCAATTTTGAGCATAAATTTGGTCCAATTGGGTTCTAGAATCACCGATTTAATCTAGAAAAAATAAGTTTGAAAATTAAATTTGAAATATTTTTTGAAAGTTTGTTCTAGCAAAAATTTCACTTGAACCCTTTGCGCCACCCCTAAATATCAACCGAATTCGCTCGTTTTTGTACAGCAGACTTATTTCGACTAGTAGATCACTTTCCACTTGGGAAATCATATATCGGAGAGATTTTTCGAAATTAGCCCCACCCTAGCGCTACAGGGATTCGAAAGGGATTCAGAAATTTTCAAGGGATGTTCAGGGGATTTTCAAAAGATTTCATGGGGTTTTAAGGGGCGTTTTAGTTGGTTACAGGGAGCTTGGAGAAATTTCAAGGAAATTACTGCAGAATTTTGGGAGTTTTGGGGGGCGATCCAGGGGCACTACTGAAAGTTGGAAGGGATTTTATGGCGTTTTCGGGGGACTATCAGCAGTTACAGGGGTTTCAGAAGGTTTCACAAGGTTTTATGTAGGTTTCAAGGGATGCAGGACATACCATTGGGACCCTGAGTCCCTGAATGCTTCCAAATATCCAGAAAACGTCCCTTATTTAAATCCACCGAAAGTGCCCCTATAACGTTTCTGAATCGCAACTCTCCAAAGCACTCCGAAGGCGTAACACTATAAATTTTCGAAATACTCAGAAACTGTATGTATGCTTTAAACTACCTGAAACCCCAACAGAATCCATTGTATCACCCCTGAAATAATCCAAAACTCCCCTGAAACCACCTGAAACCACCTGAAATGCCTCTTTAAATTGTTGAGAATCCTTCTGAAATCCTTGAAATGGCTCTGCAATCCCGTGAAAACCCCTCTCCCCCTGCAACGCACCTGCTACAATAAGAAACCCCCAAAAACGACTATGAAACCCTAGTAACGTCCTAAAAGCAGGTAGAAACTTCACCGAAATCTACTGAAATACCTCCGAGCCTCCCCCGAGACCCCCTGAAACCGCCTGTACGCAATGGCAACCCACCAAACTCCGCGGAATTTCCTGAAACCCCATGTAATGCCTCTTTAACCAGCTGTAAATCCTCTAAAACTCCCTGCCATGGCTCCTAAAACTCCCTGAAACCCCTTCAAACCACCCGTAACGCAACCCTTCGAAACCCTCCGAAATACACCTGAAACTCCCTGTAAATGCTCTGGAACCCGTTTAAAATCTGCTGTAACTGCCCGGAATGGCTCCGAAACCACCCGCGAAAACCCTGTACGTTCTTAAAACCATGTAAGAACCTTCCTGTAACGCCCACTGAAAGCCCCTGTAACGTCCCTGACACCTCCTGAAACCCACGAAACCGCTGCTGATTCACCTTAATAACGCTCTGGAACCCTGGGAACCCTGCGGTATTCAAAACTATTTGAAAGAATTTAAGGGACTTTCCAGGAGGCTTCACGATATTTAAGAGAACCTTGAAACCCTGTGAAACTGTCAGTCACATTTTGAGATGCTTTGGAATACCCCTAAAATCACAATGAAACCGCCTTAAACTATTCTACTAAATTCTCCTGGAGAACAACACACCCACTTCACACGCCCTGGAACCCGCCTCTCTTGCATTGCCCTGAAACTTCGCGCAAACCTGCTTTTGCAAAGCTCAGTGATTCCCAACCTATGACTATGAATTTTGCAAGAGCCGGATATGTGAGGATGACGTGAAAATGTTTTTCTGATTCTACACCTCAGACAGCCCTTACTGTGTACAAGAAACAAGATTTTTGCAAAACATCAGTGGTTCCCAATCTGGGGCCACAAGAATTTCTGAAGAATCGACAGTGGTAAAAAGAAGTGCAAATGTTTTTTGGATTAGTCAATATATATGACTAATACATATGCTTCAGTGGTTCCCAAGTGGTGAGAACGACATGAAATTCGGATTTTGCGCTTCAGGGAGCACTTATATAGTTGTGTGTCAAAGTTCAGTAATTATCAATATAGATTTATAGACCACGTGAATTTCCGAACAGCTTAAGTGCTAGGAAGAAGTGAAATTGTTATCTAGATTTTGCGTCTCCAGTAATACCGCCAGTAATCAAATAGAGCATTAACCCCTCAAACTGGCTTGAGAACCACTGAGCTTTACAAATCAGTAGTAGAACGCCTTAGACGCTCAGTCTGAAAATGCTTGCATTTCCTCCAACACTTATGGTTCTTAGAAGATTAACGTGACATTGTACAAAAACCGGCAATTTCTAAATTTCGAAACACCACTATATTGTGGTAGTTGATGCACATACCCATCATGCCGAGGACCTGGGATCGAATCCCACTCCCTACATACTCACGTTTTGGAGTTTCGGAAGGGAAGTACAATCGAGGGTTCCGACATTCATTTCTTGTTTACTTCAAAACGCAACAGGTGTTTTACAATCTTTTCACTATATTATTCTTCTTTGTTTAACTATCTCTGTATGAAGCTTTTCTAGAAATTTCGTGGTATTTCGTAACGTCAAGCAGATAGCTAATAATATTTTCGAAGTGACATGATATCATTAGGACAAAAACATAAACAAGTAACGGAATTACATTGATTTTGAAAAATTACCATTTTTCTAACACTACACCGTTTTCAACTGGAGGTTCAACAGACGAATGACGCCGCTCAATTTTTATGCAATTTTATTGTCACAGTTAATCAAGTACATATATCTCGCTTTAACATTTCTTAACCATAACCACTGTGTCGCAACGCAACCACTTTGAGTGCAATTTTGTTGAAAACTGCAACACAGAGAGAGAGCATCACATTCGGTGCAATCTAGTTACACGAAGTGGAATCCAGTGAGTGATCCTCTTAAAGGTTTCTATTGATTGCCCATCCTCAATATAATGTTGTACGTGATGCCTAACGCAGGGTACCGTGTGCTCCAGGTGGACACTGCCGCCTCAGACAAACAGACATGACATGTTGCTAAGAAAGTTGTAATCACAATGTTAAGTTGGATTGACAAACTTTGTATAATAATTACTTACTTACTTACTTACTTACTTACTTACTTACTTACTTACTTACTTACTTACTTACTTACTTACTTACTTACTTACTTACTTACTTACTTACTTACTTACTTACTTACTTACTTACTTACTTACTTACTTACTTACTTACTTACTTACTTACTTACTTACTTACTTACTTACTTACTTACTTACTTACTTACTTACTTACTTACTTACTTACTTACTTACTTACTTACTTACTTACTTACTTACTTACTTACTTACTTACTTACTTACTTACTTACTTACTTACTTACTTACTTACTTACTTACTTACTTACTTACTTACTTACTTACTTACTTACTTACTTACTTACTTACTTACTTACTTACTTACTTACTTACTTACTTACTTACTTACTTACTTACTTACTTACTTACTTACTTACTTACTTACTTACTTACTTACTTACTTACTTACTTACTTACTTACTTACTTACTTACTTACTTACTTACTTACTTACTTACTTACTTACTTACTTACTTACTTACTTACTTACTTACTTACTTACTTACTTACTTACTTACTTACTTACTTACTTACTTACTTACTTACTTACTTACTTACTTACTTACTTACTTACTTACTTACTTACGACGAAATTGACTAGACAAAGGACGTACAGGTCATGCACGGATACGGGGAAGAAACATTTGTCGCCCGATGTGGGATTCGAACCTGCATCCCATAGCATGATGTAGTTAGAAACTCAACGCCCCTCACCGCACGACCACGAGGCTTCACTTAAAACCTATTCACTTTTACTCATTTACTCAGCCTATAGCTCTAAGGAGCACTTTGATATCTAAAAATTTTCCTTTAGAAGATTTTTCGAAGCATGAGCAACGTCTGCCTGTCCAAGCAGTAAACCCGCCAGGAATGGGTTGGTCACCCACAATAAGTGACACAAATCGATACCGCACACTGACTGGCTGGCTGAGCTATGTGACACACCCACACAAACACAAACACGTGGAACTCTATGGGGAAAAAAGAGCACTTTTCGAAAATATTTACTATCCATTAAAATGATTGCATTTTTTTTTCCAACCCCATGTTCGTGTGTGGTCCAGCC
The DNA here is from genome assembly GCF_035046485.1 of Aedes albopictus. Taxonomy (NCBI): domain Eukaryota; kingdom Metazoa; phylum Arthropoda; class Insecta; order Diptera; family Culicidae; genus Aedes; species Aedes albopictus. Next base: position 56,370,432 of record NC_085136.1, read on the forward strand.
AGCCCGCATCGTCCACTTGTTTGTGCCAGCCGGCTCGGCTGCTGGATGGCTGGCTGGTTGTTTGTGAAGTGTACGACACAGGCTACTGAAAGTTTTTTTTGTCGTCTGAGTCTGAGTGGGATCCGGTTACCACCGATGAATGAACCCAATAAATGTGATGCAATTTTGTTTTGTGTGTATCCACTTTGAAATGGAGTAGAAGCCAGGGATCAGACAGGTAAAGGATGCTTCAGGAGCATTGAAACGAACCGGTCGCAGAATTCCGCAACAATAATGGAAGGCTTACGCGGAACGATAATTACAGTCAATTGTGAATTCCTAAACCACCCCACCCGGTACCTAATGGTCATTGGGATGCCTTGGAGCGTAAATGTGCGAAAAGCTCCCTCTAGCGTGTAATTGAAAATTTAATTCCCACATACACATTCGACGTGTTTTGTGGGTCCTGCTTCTGGTTTTCGCACCGAAACTTCATCGTTTCTCCATTTGGAGTCTAGAGTAGGTACATACCTACCTACGAGAGCCATCGACTAAGCAATGCTATGCGATTTTGTTTGTTGGTTGGTCATTGAATGCGGTGTCTGCGGTGAGATTTAATCGACTGAATGAATGCTTTCGCACCTGGCTCTCACTCGAGCGATCCTTTCGGAATAGATATGAGTGTATTGTTGAACGGGTTCTTGCTGACCAAATAAAGGTTAACTGATGCCTTAGTGTTTGATTATACTACAGGCGTACCTCGATAGTACGTACATTTTGCCTCGATAGTACGTACACCAAAATTTAGTTAATTTTTAATCTACAAAAATGAGTTCGAATCATTAGTAGACGTATTGCAGAGACTCCGATACTATGAATTTGTATTATGCAGACTCCTATAACACGGATTTCCAGTAAACCATGGTTTCCCAAACTGTGAGTCACGACCCCCCAGGAGGTTCACCGACCTTCATCCAGGGGGTCGCGAGGGTCAGTTGAATAATTTACTGTAACAGACAACAAATGAGGGAATTTCTGTGGGGGTCGCCAAAAGCACGTCAACTGGCAAAAGGGGGTCGCGCACCTAAAAAGTTTGGGAACCTATGCATTGAGCAGTTTTAAAATGTAACGAAATGAAAGGTATGAACGAATACGTTTGATTTAATGCTTGCAGTATTCTTCGCTTTACAGAGATATTTTCTGCCAGTCATAATATCTGGCATCATCATTCTGACGTTACATCCCAACTGGGGAGGACTGCTTCTCAGCTTAGTGGTCTATAAGCACTTGCACAGTTATCTCAACCGTTAAGTTTGTTTTACAGGAAAATTTCGGTAAAGGTAGCAACTTTTATCGAAGTTTGTTAGAGTTTGACAGATAAACGATAACATTTTACCGAAATTTGTTATTTTTTCATAAAATTTTGTAAAAATCAATTACCGAACGCTCAGCGGTTGAGATTTCGGTAAAAATTACCGAACGCGATTAGCTGTGTTACTAAACGCTTTCTTTACCAACAGAACGTTGTAATAAAATAAAAAGCCACATTATGGTTCTATTTTGTGTGGTAATAAAAATACTAAATTTCTCGGCGAAGATTACTCTCCAAAACATGAATCAAACCCATCAAGTTACATATCCAAACCATTGATTTCAGTTCACTTCCTAGTTTTTGCCTTTCTCGTACACCAAGGTGTACCGAAAGGCTATATGTTCACTCCAAAAATGAAATTTCGATAGAGCCCCCAGAGTGGCAAGTTTCATATACCAATCGACTCAGCTCGACGAGTTGAGATGATGTCTGTGTGTGTGTATGTGTGTGTGTGTGTATGTATGTGTGTGTGTATGTGTACAAAAAAGGTCACCTCACTTTTAGATAGTAAATATCAACCGATTTTAACGATCGACGGCTCATTCGACGCGGAATCTGGTCCCATTGTTTCCTATTGAAAATGGTTCGGATCGGTCCAGCCGTTTCGGAGTTATGGCCATTTAGGTGTTCCGGAACCGGTACCCCTGGAAGGGGCCAGACATGAAAATGCACCAAACCCATACATGCGACCCATCAAACCACGGCATTTACGATAACCTGATGAACGGTAAGTAGGAAAATAGTCTCAGACCATATCTGAACCGGTAGTGTTCCGGAACCGGTTCTGGGTGTCCCGCCGGAAGTGGCCAAATATCAAATTGAACATATCTCATGCATGCGACACATCAAACAGCGGCTTTTTCGATAATCCGATGAACGGTTAGCAGGAAAACAGTATAAGACCACATCTGAACCGGTAGTGTTCCGGAAACGGTTCCGGATGTCTCACCGGAAGTGGCCAAATATAAAAGAGTACCAAACCCATGCATGCGACACACCAAACAGCGGCATTTTCGATAACCTGATGAACGGTTAGCAGGAAAACAATATCAGACCATATCTGAACCAGTAGAGTTCCGGAACCGGTTCCGGGGGTCCCGACGGATGTGGCCAAATATAAAAGAGTACCAAACCCATGCATGCCATACAACAAATAACGGCTTTTTTGATAAGCTGATGACTGATTATCAAATAAATATGTTAGGACCACATTAGAGACAGTCGGTTGTATTCCGGAACCTGTTCCGGGTGTCTCGCCGGAAATGGCCAAATATAAAAGTGAACCAAACCCATGCATGCGACACATCAAACAGCGGCATTTCCGCTAACCTGATGAACGGTAAGCAGTAAAACAGTATCAGACCATATCTGAACCGGTAGTGTTCCAGAACCGGTTCCGGATATTCCGCCGGATGTAGCCAAATATAAACGAGTACCAAACCGATGCATGCGACACATCAAACAGAGGCATTTTCGATTATCTAACGAACGGTAAGCAAGAAAACAGAATCAGACCATACCTGAACCGGTAGTGTTCCGGAACCGGTTCCGGATGTCCCACCGGAAGTGGCCAAATATAAAATAGTACCATACCCATGCATGCGACACATCAAACAGCGGCATTTCCGATAACCTTATGAACGATTAGCAGGAAAACAGTATTAGACCATATTGGAACCGGTAGTTGTCCGGAACCGGTTCCGGGGGTCTTGACGGATGTGGCCAAATATAAAAGAGTGCCAAACCCATGCATGCGATACAACAAATAACGGCTTTTCTGATAACCTGATGGCTGGTTTTAAAAGAAATATGTCAGGACCACATTAGGGACAGCCGGTAGTGCCGTACCCAGTTCCGGGTGTCCCTCCGAAAGCGGCTAAATATAAAATTGAACTGAACCTATGTATGCGACACAGCAAGGCTAGGATTTGTTGATAACCTCATGGACGTTAGGAAGCAAACAGGTTCCGACCGGTGAAAAAAATGTTTTACGCATATGGTCAAATCTCAACCGTTACGTAGTAATTGAACATTACATGTTTATGACTTTGTTTGTCTCAAGCTGGCTATAACTTGAAAATGGTCAAACTTATCACATTTGAAAGATTATTAAATTTGCTACCAAAAAGATCTTGGAATCTGTGGTAAAATAATAACTAATAATACCACCCTCGAAACGAATGCTACCAAGCATTCATTGAAATGTGCTAACTATTGTTAGGTTCGAAGAACGAATAAATACTGTCGGCAAGCTGGCACTTGCCTTCTTATTGTGTCAGCCATGGAACAAACAACATCTATTTATTTCCAATAGAAAATTACCCAGAATCATTTCCATCCGGTTAAAACATCTTGTATCGTATATCAGCAAGGAATAAATTAACGGATATAATATAATCTATTGGTGTAGTTAGATAACTAAAGCAAAAAAGCTCGACAGCAGTGTTTTTCCTTTCTCGCACACTTAGTGTACTAAAAAACTATATGTTCACTCAAAAAACGATTTTTCGAAAAAGGGCTCGGTGGATCAAGCCGCATATACCAATCAACTCAGTTCAACGAATTGAGATTATGTCTGTATGTGTGTATGTATGCATGTATGTATGCGAAATAAGTTTACTCACTTTTAAGGCACTTCCTATAGGCCGATTTTTCGGATTATAGCTTCAATCGAACCGGAATTTTTTGCTATCCCAAATGGTCCAGATCGGCCAAGGCGTTCCGGAATTATGGCCATTTCAGTGATCCAAACCAGCACCGGTAGAACTGGCCGTATATAAAACTGAACTAGCCCATCATGCAATAAATCAAACTGCGGCAATTTTTGTAACCCTTAGCATGGTTGACGAGTTTTGTGCGGAAATCAACACTGGAGACCAGAAGCTCCACGATGTCGGCCCAAAATTTAAGATGGCAGCCAAATGTTCAAGGTGGCGGCTCAAAATTCAAGATGGCGGCTCTTTACTAGAGATTTACGCTCTTAAAGCATGCTATATGGGAATATTCAATATGGGGAAGATGTCTGGCCTCCTAAAATGGTGACTAGAATATCCAAGATGGCGGTCTGAAATCTAAGATGGTGGCTTCAAATTAAAGAAGTTCATGGCTCTAAAACCATGGAAGATGTCCGGAGTCAAAAAATGTCGACCAGAATGTACAAGATGGCGATCCGAGATGGCGGCTTCAGTTTCAAGATGGCGGCTGTTTGATGGAGATTTAGGCTCTAACGACTTTTATGAAGTTTTCGGCTCTAAAACCATGCAATATTGGTATATTTGGTATGGGGAAGACTTCCAGAGTCCAAAATGGCGATCAGGATATCCAAAATGGCGATCTAAAATTTAAGATGGCGGATCCGATTTCAATATCGCGGCTGTTTAATGGAGTTTTAGGGCCTGAAACAATGCATTATTGGTATATTTGGTATGGGGATGATGTCTGGATTCCAAAAATAAAGACCAGAACATCCAAGATGGCAATCTTTAATCCTAAATGGCGGCTTCAAATTCAAGATGGCGTCTTTTTCTTAAGAGTTTGAGGCTCAAACATTAAAAGTCAGATAAACGATATGATTTCTAATTTCTTATTTCTAACATTTCGCTTGAGTTTTATTGAAATGGGGTTTCGAAGGCACGAGAAAGGCGCCATCACCGCTAGGTGGATTAATTAGGGTTTTTTTTCGTTTTCCAACAATTATTTTTTTTTTGCGATACGTATAAAATACTTGACAGTTATCCATGAGCTCGAAAATTGAAACAACTTTGAGTAGGTACCGTAGGGCACTGCAAGCCACGACATTCCGTGGCTCTGTTGTTTACGATTCGGACTTTAAAAAAAATCGTCAGCTCTCGCATTAAAAAAAATCACCAGCTTACACACTTCATTTTGAATACCGTGTTCGGTAAATTTTTGACGAAAATAGAACAGCTGAATATAGCAATAACGGATTGTTTACCTTTTGCACCCATTTTCGACAGTTGGTGTACTGAGCCTCAGTAAAATCGATTACCGAAGCTACCGAAAAAGTTCTGCTGTTCTATTTTCGTCAAAAAAGTGCTGAACAGGCAATTCAGGATTGAGTGTGTAGCATGAGTCATAGGATTAAATTCAAAATGGGGGGTATGCGTGCGTGTGCTGTTTTATAACTTGATGGTGGCTTCCCGGGTAGAGGTAAAATACTGACGATCAAAACATGCTATTGGTTTGATTGATATAAGAGATAAAAGATCTGAAAATAATATCTGGAAAATGTTCCTGGAACATCTGAACAATATCAAAATTTGATATTTCAAGATCATAAGAATAGCTCGCTGCTATTGGTTAGATCTTACAAAATCTAAATATGATTTGATAATGATGTTCCAGGAGTAAATTTTTGATTTTATTTTTAGATCTTTTATCTCTTATGTCAATCAAACCCATATCACTTTTTGATCTCCATATCAAAATATGCTATTATTGAGCTCTTTTCCTCTACTCGGGTTGGTGGCTCACCTCATGGAGTTGCTTCTGGGATTGCACAAGAATTCCATCCGGGACTCACCTCGTGGTTTGTCCACAAATTTGTTCCAGAGCTTTCTTCTGGGATTCCGTAAGCTCTGAATGAAATTCTTCCGGAAGTTTATTTAGGATTCCTTCAGAAGCTCCCTCTAGGGTTTTCCCAGGAGTTTTTTTCTTCTGAGATTTCTTAAGAGGTTCCGCCTGGAGTTCGTCAAAAGCTCTTGCCAGAATTGTTCCAGGAAGTTCCCCGAGATTCTTCCTGAGCTTCCTGGATTTCTGTAGAAATTAATTTCGAGATTCCTTCAGCTTTACTCCTTCTAGGATTACCTTATATATTTTTTCCTGAAACTCTTCCAGGTATTCCTTCCGTGGTTTCTCCAAAAACTTATTCTAGAAATCCTCTAGGAGGGAGCTATAACTAAGTTGCTTTTTCCTGTGTTTATTCAAGAAAATCCTACAGAAACTACATGAGGAATTCCAAAAACAAAACACTACAAAAAATCATATTGAACTCCAGGAGGATTTCCATTACAAACATCTGAAAGCAATCCAGAAGAGTCTGTAGGAATTCCTGACGAAGCTCTTGGTAGAAACCAAAAAAGAGTCTCTAGATGATTCCTGGAAAAAGTTCTCGAAGAAATCCCGGAATCAGATTCTGAAAGAATTCCTAGAAGAAGCTCCAAGAGGAATCCCGGAAGAAGTTCCTGACAGTCACCCAAAAGAAATTCTCGGAGGAATCCCGGAAGGAATTTCCGAAAGAATCCTGAAAAAAACCAGAAAGATTACCTGGTGAAACTATTGTAGGAATCCCAGAAGGAATACTTGAATCAGAGGTAGCTCCCGAAAAAAAAACCGAAAGAAGATCCTGGAGGGATCTCGGAGAAGCTTTTACAGGAATACTGAATGAAGTTCTTGTCAGGGATCTTGTAGGATTTCTGGAAGGATTTCAGAAGAAATTCCTGAAGAATTCCCAGAAGATACTCCGGGAAGAATCTCGTATGAAATTCCAGGAATAAATCCTTACGGATTGTTGCAAGGAGTTTTTGAAGGAATCTCGGTAAAAATTTCTGATACAATTTTCAAAAGAACTCCGAGAGAAATTCTTGGTGAAGTTGCTAGAATTTCCAGGAATACCATCTGGAAGCCCAAAAAAATAAATCTAGAGACATCCTAAAAGAAACTATTCGGAGAATCTCGGATAAAATTCCTGGAGGATTCCGGGGACTTCTTGAGAAATTCTGGAAGAAATCTCTTGAAGTCCGAACGTAAACAAAATGGTCACAAAAACTTAAAAATTCTTTAGCAACCGCGGTTTGCATTATCCTATAAGCTGTACTAATTCAATTGTTTCTGGGTGAACCCGAATTGTGGGATTCGGGGAAAGACATTTCGCTTTCTCGCTTGCTATAGGGATTTCTTCAAGTTTCAAGTTTCTTTCAGTTCCGAAATTCCTCTAAGTGTTGGTTCCGATAATTCTCCAGGAATTCTTTCAGGGATTCCTTAGGGATTCTTCCAGGAGTTTATTATGCGATTTCTAATGAGATTTCAGGGTCTCTTTCAGAGATTTATCCAGAGATTCCTTCCGAAACTTGGTCGGGGTTCTGCTAAACCGAACTAAGCGCCAAAAACTTTATTTCGAGATAATTAAGCTTAAAGTTCAACCACTCACAAATAAACAACAGCTAAGATTATTTGAAACTTTTCCGCACACATGTAACTTACAAGCCTTTATTAATCATCAGAGACGAAGAATACATGTAAATTATTTGAAATATTTGATATAATAACATTTAATTTTTCAGTACTTCGCACTCAGTTCACTCTGGCTGAACAAAAACATTTGAATATGGTTTATAGTTCAGTGTGACTGACTGTGTTTCTTTGTTTCATAGAAAACCATTCGGATTGTGAAAAAAAACCTCGATTTTCATCGTCTATGAAGTTGAAATCGATATCACTCACAATTCTTTACATGAATCAGAGAGGACGCGTATATTATGGTAGCATGGAGATTTCAAAATAGTTTGAAATATGAACGGCCCTCCCAGCACAGCCCTTCCCACCTATGTTTTTTTATAGGCGGTGCATGTGCAGGCACAGCGCAAGAGTGATTATGTAAAATGATGTCCTTGCATGTCCTGAGCAGGCTTGGAAAGCGTCAGCGTCAACACGGGTCGTCACGCGAATTTTACAGAAGTGCCTCTCTAAATGTCATCGAATCGGGACCCAATGACCAAGAGAGGCTAGCAATATTCGCTCATTTTTCGGTCATGACGGAGCGTGACATGGTTGTAAACAAGGCAATTACTACAACATTCTTGGATTTTGTCATTGTTTAAATCCTTCAAAGCATAAATGTATATCATCTCTATCTGTTAAATGCAACGGCTAGCCTAAATTTGCTTGGACCAGGTGAAAATTTTAATTTTAAAACAATATTAAAGTTTCCGTCATGACGCTTGATCATTGCAAAATGACACGACGAAGTGCATGAATGCTCGTTTTGTCTTGTAACAATGAAAGAGCCTACTTGTTCATCGTCATGGGAAGCTCACGACCAATAACAGCGCTGGTCCTGAGGTCCTGAGATGTGAAAATGGAGCAATTTGTGCACTTCAAATTTATACTGGTCGAAGAAAACCATGAAAATGAGCTGCCAAAGTGAACTAGGACAAAAAAAATTGAAAATATTAAAGAGATTCGAACTTGGATCCTTTAAGTGATAACCAAGCACGTTACCTCTAGACAATTTAACTTAGCTGAAGGTCAGTCGTTAAGTCTGAATCAAGTTCTAAACATTCTTCTCTAGCATGGTTTTCGTGAAAACGCCATTTTCCGATCAGCCAAAGCGAACCAAGTGTTTGATTTTTTTTTCAAGCTTTATTATTTTTATTAGCCTTGTTGTTCAATGACGGCTTCTGTGTTAAATTATCAGTATGAGGTGTGTCGACATAACGCAGGTATTTAAAATCAGTTGATTTTTGTATTGTTGAGAATAAATAGATTCTAAAATGCAGTGGATTTGGTTCGGTCTGGCTGAATGTGATTTGGAAAAATGGCGATCAGCACCATCGAAACATAATTGTATCCTTCAACATCCGTATTTCTAATAACGTGTTCTATTCTCCCACAGATTGTTACTATGAGTAGGTTGGTAGTTAGAAATTTGACGGAGATGAGTATAGCTTGAAATGTTCTTCATCTGGACCAACACTAAAACATTTCGCTGATTCTATGGAATGGTTTACAGTTCACTCTGGTTGGATGCAATTTTATTTTTTGTATGTTCTGCCAAACACAAATTATGAATTTACTCCACGAAGAGCTATCAGAATTACTGCATTTTTACATGGAAGGAGGATCATCAATTGCTTCATGCAATGGTAAAGAAAACTCATTTTTTTTTTAAATGTTCTTTGGTTCGGTTTAGCAGAACCCCGACCACTTCTCCAACAATTTCTTCTGTAATACTTTCAGGACTTCCAGGATTTCTTCAGGAATTTCTTCCTGAATACCTTCAGGAATTTCGTTCCGGGATCTCTCCATGAATTCATTCCAAGATTCTTCCAGAAATTCTTTCCGAGATTTCTACAGTAATTCTTTCTAAGATTCATCAAATACTTTTTCTTGAATTCCGCCAAGAATTCCTGGATTCCTCCAAGAGTTCCGAGATACCTCTAGGAATCCCTTCTCGTAAAAAAATTAAACTCTTGGAGGTGTCCTAGAAGGAGTAATGTTCAGAAGATTTTGAAAATATCACGGCAATAAATATTGCAGGAGAAAATACGTCAAGAATGTTTCTATAACAAGATATAACTGATCTAATTATATCTAGACCAGTTTGGATGGTTCTAAAAGATAATTCAAATAAAATCAATATAAGTTCCCAGAGACGAGATGCCTCTACGAAGCATCCCCAGAGCACAAGAAGATTTTTCCAATAAAGATAGGATCCTAAACATGCAAAATAACGAAATTAATAAACGGACCCTTAGGCCACATGTAATTTTTTGACAATCCTGACGTTCTAGAAATAGCATTCTTTGATTTGAAACTGAAATTTGAAATAAAAATTTGTGATTTGATAGTACGAAAGTTTCGATAGTACGTACACTAAACGAAGCGATGGTGTACGTACTATCGAGATATGTCTGTATAGAGAATAGACAACAAAGTTGGAACTTACATCTAGCTAGAGTGCAAAAAATTGAGTAGATTATTCGCAAATGAAGCAAGTGTCACATTCCGGAGAAAGCACAGTAGGCATGGCGCGTGCAGACGTGTTTTGAAATGATTGCCACATTTCTCGTAATTCTGCTTTGCTGGCGATTTGATCGGTGCTACGCCATGGCGCGCCATCCGGAAGGTTCCTCCGTGTGTGAAAGAGAGTCTGTTCTGTGTGGATCTTATTGAGCATGAGCATTGGTACACTTCGTAGTTGCTACTCCGTGATTGACCAGAGCTAGCGAAATTTCACAGAGAACCAATGGATGGGGATCGGGACCGGCACACCTTCCTCAATGTACACGTTCCGAAAACTAAATCATTAATGGGTCAGTAACGGCGCCGGCCACGTCCTTACGGTCAACCGGGGAAGGAAAGGATTGTTAGTTCGACAAACGTTGCTACTAGAGGTTGTGCTACTGGACCCTCCACAGTTGTCACGGGAAATAGTTTTTGTTAGTTAGGAGGAATTGATAGTTACATCTTCTTCGTTCTTTTAATGGCTCGATGTTACCACTGGAACTTGGCCTGTCTCTCTTCAACTAAGTGTACTTTGAGCACTTCCAAAGTTATTAATTGAAGGGCTTTCTTTGCCTGCCATTGTATGAAAATGTGCTGATCAAACGAAATTGGGCCCCTAATGCCTCTACTGTAACTCTATTACTATAGGTATAGGAGGGACGAATGACCACAAGGTTAAAGTCCCTCTTCAAAACCAAATACACACACTATAAAGGGCGAACACGAAAATATTGCGACACATTGGGTAAAAATCAACCAAATTTTGCACACTTTCGCATTGATGTGTATTGTTTACATGCTGTCAAACTCGAAGTCGTGTTTTTCGATTCAACGCGAGTCGAGAGAACATTTTTTTCCAAACACCTGGAATTTTATGACCTGTCGCACCGGCAGTTGGGAAAAATGATGAACATTCACCATTCAACCGTCTCCAGAGTGTTGAAGAGCGGTTCCAGGAGCGATTGACCACGGCAAAGGAGCTGGAAGAAAACCGGGACCGGAGGTCAAAAAGACGGAGGGAAAGGTGAAGCGGATGATTAAAGCAAATCCCAACGTCTCAAGTCGTGATTTGGCTAAAAAGATCCAGGTCCAGAATGCAAAGAAGAGAGCTGGACCACATACATACAGAGTACAGAACTTCCCAAACCGCGATGAGCGGCAACAATCGACGGCTAAAACTCGGGCACGGAAGCTCTACGAGAAGATGCTGACAAAGTATGGCTGCTGTGTGATGGACGAAGAAACGTATATACAGGGGATGGCCAAAATGTTTGGGATAGGCAACTTTTTTTTTCTCTCACAAAAAAGTTCAACATGCTATAACTTTTCATAGAGTGCATCAAAAAATCTCAAATTTTGACTGTTTGTCAACCTACTATATGTATATCATTGGTACAAATTTGGGCTCGATTGATTAATATTTTGCAAAGTTAGAACCGTTCGGGTAAAACACTATTTTTTTAGACAACTCATTTTTGAGCTGTCATATCTCGGAAACCAGTGAACCGAATTGAATGAAATTTTGAACGCACACTAACAATATGTAAAAGCTTCACAAACTATTAAAACATAGGTACTTTTTAAACGTTGAAAAAAGTTATCATGGATTGACACTTTTTGGATTTTTCTCGAAAAAATGTAATTTTTTTTACATCAATGTCAATAAATTTTAGTGTTGGTATCCAAAGATTTTCCATTTATGTTCTCAAATAATCTCTAATCAGATATATTAGAGCCAATTTAGATTAAAGGAAGAACACATTTAATGATTTTTGTGTGGTATTGTAAATTTGACTTATTTTCCTCTATATGGGTAAAAATTTCAACTCGGTATAACTTAATTCGTCGTGAGAAAATATTACATTTTATAACGTCGTATTAAGTATCAATATATTGTTGATAATCGTTAAAAAAATCATTCAATTCGCTTCACTGGTTTTCGAGATATGATAGTTCAAAATTAAGTTGTTTAAAAAGTAGTGTTTCACCCGATCGGTTCTAACTTCGCGAAAAATTAATCAATCGAGCCCAAATTTGTACCAATGATGTACATATAATAGGTTGACAAACAGTCAAAATTTGAGATTTTTTGATGCACTCTATGAAAAGTTACAGCATGTTGATTTTTTTTGTGGGAGAAAAAAAGTTGCCTATCCCAAACATTTTGGCCATCCCCTGTAAAAGCCGATTTTAATCAAATTCCGGAGTTGGAGTTTTTATCGGCAAGAGGAAGTTCGATGTGGACGACAAATTTAAGAAGAAGAAAATGTCGAAGTTCGCCTCCAAATATCTCATTTGGCAGGCCATCTGCTCTTGCGGACTGAAGAGTGACCCTTTCGTGACAAAGAGCACAGTAAATGGTGAGATCTACAAATCTGAGTGCCTCGAGCCTTTTGCCGTTCTTGAAGCAGCACGACGAAACTCCGCTATTTTGGCCAGATTTGGCATCATGCCACTATTTTAAAAGTGTCCTGGAGTGGTATGAAGCCAATTCTGTCCATTTTGTTCCAAAGAACATGAATCCGCCAAACTGTCCGAAGCTGCGCCCGGTGGAACAGTACTGAGCAATGATGAAGCGAGAACTTCGGAAGAGCAAGAAGACAGTCAAAGACGGTTGGGGTTTGTGAGAAATCTCAAAGAAATCGTTGGACGATTTTTTTGAATAACTCTCAGGAATTCCTGACGAGCCTTGTAAATAGGTTTTGGAAGAACTTGACCTAAATTCCTGAAGGATTTTTGAAGAAATTTTAGTAAAATTCTCTGGACAACTCCTAGAAGAGTTTATAGAACATTTTATGAAGAAAGCAATCTTTGGAGTGATCCATGAAGAAATCTCTAGAACCAGAAATAAAGTCATTTTTTAATATGCTTGGACGAGTCCGTAAGAAGTTGCTGGGGGAATTGCTGAAAAACTATTCGAGTAATGTTTTGAGCCGCTATAGCTACAGCTGAGACGATATTGAGGTGATCAGTTTGATTCTCCCTGAAAAAAAATCTACAATTATTTTCAGATTGCGGGTAGGAGTTACTGAAAGATTTTCCGAAGAAGATGAGCACTTCAGAATATAGGCTGGCATTTCAAATTGTTGCAAGTTATTTCGGAACTATTTTACATCATGAATAAACTTCGTTATATTTACGATGTTATTTACCAAATTACTAAGCTGAATTATGGATCACTTATCTTCGTCCACGCTTCCCAACATTCTTGTTCATTTCCGTTATCATTATCTTTCAACCAGAATAACTAGGGTATTGGTTCCCTTATTAAGCATGTGACTCCCATTTTCATTCTACGAAAAATCAAGGATTGAAGCGTTGTTTGTTTTGTTCCATATTTTTGTATTTTTTGTTAGAAGTGAGCACGCTTGAAAACATAAAGAACGGAATCAATCCGTGTCGTAATCGCTTGTTTTTGAATAGGATGAATATGGGAGCGTGAGATTACTGATGGCACACATACCCTAACTTCCTCTGATAATTTCATTCATTCTGTCGGAATCAATAGCTTCCAAAAACCATCTGCATCCTCGCAGATGACAGAAAAAAGATGTAGACTAATAATAACCAGCCTCTGTAATACTGGAAATCGAATAATTACGCAAAGTTTTACGTTTCAATTTCACTTCACTTACGAGTTGAAATGTTTTGTCATACTGCGTACGACGAAGGGAATTGCCTCAAAGCAGCAGCTAGCCGAATAGTTCTTAATCACAGTTCAATTTTCTTGTCACCAGATTCACTGGTAGAAGTATCGTTCAATTCACATTCCACAAAATCTCTGTGGCACTTCAAAGTTGGATTTCACTACTGTAGAATGCAGCAAAACTGTTCAATTATTAAAATAAATCACTCGGAACAATCCGTCCGAAAATTGTAAACAAACCAGTTGTTTTTGTCCATTGAGTTGTCCAAAAATTGTCTCACGAAACCTAATGCAAGCCAATCCATATACGTGAGAACAAAAGATGTTTACAAAGTTCTTACAGATAGATTAACACGGGAAATCTGAACACAAACCACTACCACACAGGAATTTGGATTGGTCAATGCGAAGATGCAGGAAAATGTGTGCGTGGATTTTTTGCTTACGACATCGTATTTCACAACCACAGAGAAATATTTCTTTGTTGCTCTGTGATGGCGTTTTATCATTATATTTGACCACCTCTGTGCCATAGTGTTGCTCAGCAGATACGACGAGATTTAAATTAATGTTATTCCCGAAATAGACGTGGGCTAGATGGGAATACAATTCAAGGGACAATTATTCAATCTTATTATTTTAAGGAAATATTAGTTGTCTCACAATATTCGGAGTTCTCGGCTATTCAGTCTTGAGATTTCAAACGGTAGTTTGTTAACTGCCCGACGTTTCGGCTGTATTTGGCAGCCTTCTTCTAGGGGAAATTAGATCTATCGTTTACGTTTGTGAACATATATCGTGTGTTGGCTTGTCGTACTTTTTAAGCGTGAATAGTTGTGGGTGGTTTTGGTTTCCTACTAATTTTCTACGTTTTCACCACTGATCACGGACACTGTTTCACAATATGTTTTTACATGATATGAAAGCTAATTTATGTAATAGTCATTGAAACGAAACTGGCCATTATAGGCATTGAATTTTGCAATCGAAATTTGACCTCAATTTTCTCCCCGAGAGAGAAAAGAAGGGCAACGAATGAGAATCAAAACAAATCAACGGAAACTGTCAAAATTCGAGTTGGAGGGAGAAAGACGGGAGGAACGAGAAAGAACCGAATGTTTCTTCGTGACGTCGTTGGGCGATGCTTAGTATGACGGGAATTAGATAAAAGCCTATGAAATAACATTTCAAATATTCTGGCTAGCTCATCTATTTCATAACTAAACTGTGGAGCTAATCTTGTTACATCCATATCGTATTCTCCAACCAAATACGATCAAGTCCTGCCTTCGACGTTTTCCCACCGTAAAATCCACTGTAATCCTTAATGATTGACGATTTAGTCACCATGAACCCCTCCCTCTCACTTATCTCCCTGCCCCATTACACCATTATCTCCCTTCTCGCACCACCTCGCCATCATTCTCATTCAAATCGCGTCATCTTCACCGCCCACACTTACACCACTCACTCTCGAGCACACATTTTACGACGACGAAATCGCCATAAAAACCCGTCAAATTTCCACCATCTCACCGCCAGCAATAGCAGCAGCACGACGACGACAACATGCCAACAAACACACAATCGCTCACTTTTCATCTCTCTCTTTTTCCACGCAGGTGAACATCAGCAACACCTGGACCTTGCCGGAGGACGGTTTCCCCGTCTTTTATCGCTACTTCCGTGACAAAATTTCCTGGTTCGAGGCGGACGCCGTGTGTCAGTTCCATCACGCTAATCTCGTCACAGGTGAGAGCCCAATAAAGCCGGGGGCGTGGGGGGTTTTGGAGTTTATATAGCTGGATGTTGTCGTAAGCTTCCCTAAAATACATGCCTCCTCGTTTTAGAAACCTGTAACGAACATAAACATGACAAATATTAGAAGTGTGTAACAATGATTATTTGTAGTCAACCCAAGCAACACACATGTCATATAAGAGTTATGGCAGCGCAAGTTTTAGTTGTATAGAAGTCACTGCCTCGTATTTCTAGCAGTAAGTTACAAATACGTCGCAGTAACTTATATACAACCAAATCTTGTGCTGCCGTAACTCTTGTATGACATAAGTGTTGCTTAGGAAACCACTAAACTATTTTCAATCCGCCCTAAGGCTGAAACTCCAATAAATATTTAAACTTTTTATAAAACATGCCACATAAAACATGTTTTTAACTATATTTGAAATCTTAACATTCGCCGACAAACATGAGGAACAGGTGTAACTAACTTACAACTGTTTCGTTTTGCTCAAGTTGTAATTCAGTTGAGTATTTGTCTTGTTATTCTTAGAGTAGCGTCCCAACTGGACCAAAGCCTACTATTCAGCTCAGTGTTTTATTCGCGCATTTACAGTTATTATCTGAGAGCTTTCTTCCAAGGGGTTTCCAACAAGTTTTTGTAGTGACAAGTAATCAATGATTACTTTCGATTTCTCTGAGTAATCAGGTAACCACAAGTAATCATGATAATCTGAAGTGATTATAAGTAATCCGAAGTAATCAATGATAATTTGTTGTAATCAATGATAATCAGATATAATCAATTGTAATCAAATGTAATCAACTAGGTAATCAACGCTGTAATCAAACAAAATAATTATTAGTAATTGGTTGTAATCATAGGTAATCTGAGTAACCAGTAGTAATCTTGAGTAAGCAATAATAAACAAGGTAATCACAAGTAATCATGGTTATCAGAAGTAATCATTATTAATCTGAGTAATCAGTAGTAATCTTGAGTAATCAATAATAATCTTGGTAATCAAGGTAATCACAAGTAATCAAGATAATCAGAAGTAATCAATGATAATAGGTAATCAATGGTAATCAGATGTAATCAATGGTTATCAAATATAATCAATTAGGTAATCAACGCTTTAACCAAACAAAGTAATCATGCGTTATTGGTTGCAATCATATGAAAATCATAGGTAATCTTGAGTAATCAATAGTAATCTTGGTAATCAATAAGTAATCATAAGTAATCAAGGTAATCACAAGCAATCATGGTAATCAGAAGTAACCTGATTAATCAGTAGTAATCTT
Source organism: Aedes albopictus (assembly GCF_035046485.1). NCBI lineage: Eukaryota > Metazoa > Arthropoda > Insecta > Diptera > Culicidae > Aedes > Aedes albopictus. The sequence goes on from NC_085136.1 coordinate 56,387,222, forward strand.
GGTAATCAATAAGTAATCATAGTAATCACAGTAATCAATGAGTAATCAGAGTATTATTTTCAGTAGTGACAGGATATCAATTTAGTTAGAAACCCCTTGCTTTCCTCTGTCAATGAATATTTTGCATGCGTGTATATCGTGTAACAGGTGCGAAGATACACCCGAACATCCATTTCGGTAACGAGTCGGGACTACCTTAATATAAGTTCTTTCTTAATGGATTCAGTTCATTTCCGCAATGTATTTCAAGGATGCAAAGAAGTTTGAGAAGGGCAAGTGGCTTGCAGATGCAAAGGGGAGTGAGTCAGAGAGATTTTAAGGGGGGAAGGGGGGTTAGGAAGGAGTTTTTGAGGTATTTCAGGGAGCTTCAGAGGCTTTCAGGTGCGTTTCACATGGATTTCATTTGTGTTTCAGAGGCGTTTCAAGGCGTTTGCAGAGGTTTCAGAGGGGTAACATGGTACTCCAGAAACTCTTAGGTGATTTTCACGGAGGTTTCATTGGGTCCCAGAGGGTTTTAAAGCATTTCAAGGTGTGTCAATGCGTTTAAGGGCGTTTCATGGCATTTCAGAAAGTTTCAGGAGGTTTAAGGGTGCCTTCAGAGGGTCGCAGGTGTATGTGACGGAGGTTTCATATGGGTTTAGAGGCGTTTCAAAGCATTTCAAGGTGTTTCAGCACGTTTTAATGCGTTTCAAGGTGTTTCAGGAGCTTTAAGGGGGTCTCAGAGGCTCGCAGGTGAATTCACGAAGGTTTCATGGGGGTTTCAGAGGCGCTTCAATGCGTCTCAAGGCGTTTCAGGGCATTTCAGGAAGTTTCCAGTAAGTTTGAGGGGCTTTAGAGGCTCGCAGTTGAATTTCACGGAGGTTTCATGAGGGTTTCAGAGGCGTTTCAATGCGGTTCAGGGCATTTCCGGATGCTTCACAGGGGTTCTAGAGGGCATCAGAAGCTCTCAGGTGAATTTCACCGAAGTTTTATAGGGGTTTAACAGGCGTTTCAAATCGTTTCAAGGCGTTTCAGGGCGTTTCAGGAGGTTTGAGAGTGCCTTCAGAGGGTCGCAGGTGTATTTGAGGTTTCATTGGGGTTTTAGAGGCGTTTCAAAGCATTTCAAAGCGTTTAAGGACGTTTTAATGCGTTTCAGGGCGTTTCAGGAGGTTTAAGGGGGACTTAAGGGGGCTTCAGAGGCTCTCAGGTGACTTTCACGGAGGTTTTCAAGGGGTTTTGAAGGCGTTTCAGAGCGTTTCAAGACATTTCAAAGCGTTGTATTGCGTTTCAGGGCGATTCAGGAGGTTTAGAAGGCTTTAAGGGGGGCTTCAGAGGCTCACAGGTGAATTTCACGGAGGTTTCATGAGGGTTTCATAGGCATGTAAAAGCGTTTCAAGGCGTTTCAGGGCATTTCAGGAGGTTTTCCGTAAATTTGAGGGAGTATAAGAAGCTCGCAGGTGAATTTCACGAAGGTTTCATGAGGGTTTCAGGAGGTTTCACAGGCGTTATAAGGGGCTTCAGAGGCTCTCAGGTGAATTTCATGGAAGTTTTGTAAGGGTTTTAGAGGCGTTTCAAAGCATTCAGGACTTTTCAAGAGTTTCAAATGCGTTTCAGGGCGTCCCAGGAGGTTTCAGGAGGGTTTATGTGGGCTTCAGAGGCTCGCAAACGTGTATTTGATGGAAGTTTCATATGGGTTTAAGAGGCGTTTCAAAGCGTTTCAAGGTGTTTCAGGACGTTTTAATGCGTTTCAGGGCGTTTCAGAAGGTTTAAGGTGAGCTTAAGGGGGCTTCAGAGGCTCGCAAGGTAATTTCACTAAGGTTTCATGGGGGTTCAGAGGCGCTTCAATGCGTTTAAAGGAGTTTCAATGCGTTTCAGGGTGTTTCAGGGCATTTCAGAAGGTTTCCGATGAATTTGTGGGAGCTGAGGCTCGTAGGTGAATTTCATGGAGGTTTCACAGGGATTTTAGAGGGCTTCAGAGGCGAATTTCACGGAGATTTCATGAGGGTTTCAGAAGCATTTCAATGCGTTTCAGGGTATTTCAGAAAGTTTCACAGGGGTTCTAGGGGCATCAGAAGCTCTCAGTTGAATTTCACGGAGGTTTTATAAGGGTTTAAGAGGCGTTTCAAAACGTTTCAAGGCGTTGCAGGGCGTTATGCGTTTCAAGATGTTTCAGGAGGTTTAAGAGGGGCTTGAGAAGGGTTTAAGAGAATCTCAGGTAAATTCCACGGAAATTTTAAAGGTTTCGAAGCATTTCAAAGCGTTTCAGGACGTTTCTGGAGATTTCACAGGGCTTTAAGGGGGCTTCAGAGGCTCTCAGGTGACTTTCACGGAGGATTTAAAGGGGTTTTGGAGGCGTTAAATGCATTTCAAGGCGTTACATGGCGTTTTAATGCGTTTCAGGGCGATTCAGGAGATTTAGAAGGCCTTAAAGGGGGCTTCAGAGACTCGCAGGTGAATTTCACAGAGGTTTCATGAGGGTTTCAGAGGCGTTTAAAAGCGTTTCAATGCGTTTCAATGCGTTTCAGGGCATTTCAGGAGGTTTCCGGTGAATTTGAAGGGGCTTAAGAGGCGCGCAAGTGAATTTCACGAAGGTTTCCAGAGGTGTTTCACAGGCGTTTTAGAGACTTCAGAGGATTTCAGGTAAATTTACGGATTTTATTTATGGATTTCAGAGTCGTTTCAGAGACGTTTCAGAGCGTTTCAAAGCGTTTCAAGGCGTTTAAATGCGTGTGTTTTAAGGAGCCTCAGAGGCTCTCAGGTGAATTTCATGGGAGTTTTGTAAGGGTTTTAGAGGCGTTTCATAGCGTTTCAGGACTTTTCGAGAGGTTCAAATGCGTTTCAGAGCGTCCCAGGAGGTTTCAGGAGGGTTTATGGGGGCTTCAGAAGCTCGCAGGTGCATTTGATGAAGGATTCATATGGATTTTAGAGGCGTTTCAAGGCGTTTCAGGACTTTTTAATGCGTTTCAGGGCGTTTCAGGAGGGCTTACGGAGGCTTCAGAGGCTCGCAGGTTAATTTCACGAAGGTTTCATGGGAGTTTCAGAGGCGTTTCAAAGCGTTTAAAGGAGTTTCCGATGAATTTGAAGGCCTTTAGAGTCTCGTAGGTGAATTTCACGGAAGTTTCACAGGGGCTTACGAGCTTCAGAGGATCTCAGGTAAATTTCACGGAGGTTTTATAGGAATTCCATATGCGTTTCAAAGCGTTTCAAGGCATTTCATTGCATTTCAGGACGTTTCAGGAGGTTTCATGGGGGTTTCAGAGGCGTTTCAATGCGTTTCAATGCGTTTCAAGGCGTTTCAGGGAATTTCAGGAGGTTTCCAGTGAGTTTGAGGGGGTTTTAGAGGCTCGCAGGTGAATTTCACGGAGGTTTCATGAGGGTTTCAGAGGCGTTTCAGAGGCGTTTCAGAGGCGTTTCAAAGTTTTTCAAAGGCGTTTCAATGCGTTTCAGAGCATATCAGGATACTTCACAGGGGTTCTATCGGGCATCAGAAGTTCTCAGGTGAATTTCAGGGAGATTTTGTAGGGGTTTAAAAGGCGTTTCATAGCGTTTCAAGGCATTGCAGGACGTTTTAATGCGTTTCAGGAAGTTTAAGAGGGGCTTGAGGGGGCTTCAGAGCATTTCAGGTAAATTTCACGGAGATTTTAAAGGGATTCCAGAGAGGTTTCATAGCATTTCAAAGCGTTTCAGGGCGTTTGAGGAGATATCACAGAGCTTTAAGGGGGCTTAAGAGGATCTCAGGTGACTTTCACGGACGTTTTAAAGGAGTTTTTATAAGGGGTTTAATGCGTTTAAGGGCGTTTCAATGCGTTTTTGGAGGTTTCACAGGCAGTTTAGGGGGCTTCAGAGGATCTCAGGTAAATTTTACGAAGGTTTTATAGGGATTTCGGGGCATTTCAAAGCATTTCAAAGCGTTCCACAGGGGTTTTAGGGGGCTTCAGAGGCTTCATGAAGGTTTTGTAAGTGTTTTAGAGGCGTTTCAAAGCGTTTCAGAGCGTTTCAGAACGTTTCAGAGGTTCCAGGAGGGTTTAACCCTTTGAAGCCGGAATTTTCCTAAGCGTTATTATCTAGTTTCTTCTACGTTTTTCTGTGTGTTAATAGAGAGTGTCAGATCATTCGGGATATCCTAGGTCATCCAAACTGTTCTAGAGTTTAGATCCTCAAGTCTATGGGTGTAACGGTAACTTCTTCCACTACACAAAGCTACGATCTATCATGGTCAGTAAGTCTTCTGAAAGTTTAATAGACAGTTTAAGGTTAGTCGAGATATCCTAGGTCATACAAACTGTTCTTGAGATTAGATCCTAAAGTCTGCGGGTGTAACGGTAACTTCTTTCATTATACAAAGCTACGATTTGTAATCCATCATGTCCAGTAGTGGCAAATGCTATTATCACAATTGTAGACCTGAAGCTGTGGTCTCAGGAGTAGTGTTGTTGATCTGGAATATCTAAAAGCTATCTTGAAATGACTCATGATATGCCAGGGGGATTGCAGATTACAGTCCAAAGTTCATTGTGAGAATAACTACTGTTACTATCAGGAGCTAAACTTCAGGACAGTTTGGACGACCCTCGATGTCCCAAAGGTTTATAATAACCCAAGTAACACACTTGTCACAGAAAAGTCACGGCGGCGCAGGTTTTGTTGCGCAGAAGTTACTATGACTTACTTCTAGCCAGTAAATGTTTATTTGTTAGAAGTAAGTCACAGTGACTTTTGCGCAATTAAAACTTGCGCCGCCGTGTCTCTTCAGTGACAAGTATGTTACTTGGGAATGTATAGTAGACTTCAGGTTGATCCAGTCACCGCGATTGATTATGAAACGTTACTCAGTATGTCAGATGTGGATACTGTTACGAGTGTAGACTTGAAATTCTAAACTCAAAGATAGTTTGGCTGACCTGGAACATTTCCAAAGCGTCTCTCAATGACATTTGAGATTTCAAGAGCTTCACGGATCTCAGCAAATTATACTATGCTCTTATTTATAGAGAAAACACATAAAGTTTTCCTTGCAGATTTGAAGGACTTCTTTATTGAACAGTTTGGACGAACCTGAATGTCCCAAAGGTTTATTATAAAAAAGTAGACTTCAGATTGGTCCACTAACCACGGATAAATATGCAACGTAACTCAGTATAGCGGGTATAGCTGTTGTTACGAGTGTAGACCTGAAGTTCTGAACTCAAAGATAGTTTGGATGACCTGGAACATTCCCGTAACGTCTCTTAATGACATTTGAGATTTCGAGAGCTGCGCGGATCCCAGCAGATAACGCAAAACTATTATTTATGGCAAAAACACAAAAAGTTATTCTTGTAGATTTGAAGGACTTCATTCTAGTATAGTTTGGACGACCCTAAATATCCCAAAGGTTTATAATAAGCTAGTGGACTGCAGATTGCTCCAGTAACTGCGGTTGATTATGCAACGTTACTCAGTATAACAGATATGGCTACTGTTACAAGTTTAGACCTGAAGTTCTGAACTCCAGGGTAGTTTGGCTGACCTGGAATATCCTTATAGGGGCTGTCCATAAACCACGTGGTCATAGGAGGGGGGGGGGGGTTCGGTCAGTGACCATTTTGTATGGACAAATAAAAAAAATTGTGTGGACTAATGACCACGCGGGGGGGGGGGGTGGTTTGAAAAGTTCCAAAAAATGACCACGTGGTTTATGGACAGCCCCATAGTGTCTATAAATGACATTGTAGATGTCAAGAGCTTCACGGACCCCAGTAGGTTATGCAATGCTATTACTTGTGTCAATTATTTCGTTTTCTACATTGTTCAGGATGTTCTAGGTTATCAATGAAGTCCCAAATACAAATATTCCCATTTTTCCCTAATAAAAGTCTCAAGTTTCAATTTGCCGAAGACAGTATTCTGTTTTATCGAATGGGTGAATTTATGCAGCCGTTTCTATGTGGGGGTTACATATGACCCCTCCGGCTCCAAAGCGTTAAGGGGGCTTCAGAGGCTCGCAGGTGAATTTCTCGTAGGTTTCGTAGGGGTTTCAGGCGTTTCAAAGTGTTTCAAGAGGATAAAGAGAGCCTCAGAACTTGGAAGCGTTTCAAAGCATTTCAAGGCGTTTCAGGTGGTTTCAAAGTGGTTTCAGAGGATTCAAAGGCTCTCAGGTGAATTTCACGAAGATTTCATGGGGGTCCTAGAGGCGTTTCAAAGCGTTGCAAATCATTTCAAAGGGCTTCAGAGTGGTTTCAGGGTAATATAGAAGCCCATTTAACTTTACTAAAATTGTTCATCCTCCAGTCTCGCTGTTACCTGGACAGCTTGTCTTGCAGCGACAGTTTGTTGGAACGATGACACACTTCATTGTTTCATGCCTACCCAATTCCTACTTTAAACACTATTGATACCATAGATTCACAGATGTGTACTGAAGCCTAACGAACTGTCAGTACAGTTGATTGCGTTACGCCATAGATATATATTTGGTAAACTCTAGAATCATGCTAAAAAACACTAAAATCATGTTGCTCAAACATGTCTCCAGAAATGTATGGCATATATTGAGTCTTCAATTCTTACCGGTCCTTTCAAGGCATCAATAAAAGTTGTTCTCGGATATACTTTTACTTTTAACCCTTAAACACTCCGTAAACGTCCCTTAACTTTTAATTCTGCGTTTTTCCCGTAAACCAATTTTATCTGTAATCTCCAGTACTTCAACTGCTCTGAATATAATCAAATTCCATTTAGGTAACGTTACCTAAATGAAGGGATCTAAATAGATTTTACCTAAATGGGTCCTGCCTAAACGAAGCTTTTAGTGTACTCTATGCCGAAGAAAATTAAGGAAATTTTGCAAGGGTCGCATAAACTTTTCTACGGTGCCTATCTCAACACGAAATCGATTTTTCGTGCTTTTTTGTGAACGCCAGTTTGTGGGAACGAACGATGGTACCTAAGAAGGTATGCTAATTTGACGGTTTCGAACCATCAGGTTGCTCCGAACATCGATGAAAGTTGAGAGAAATGCCTGATAAATAGACGGGAATGGATGCAGCTGTCCAGAACCGCCCGTGGAAAGATGTCTTCTTCTCTACGACGACGACGGCGACGTCGACATCGATGTCGGTTGACGTTGTTCGCGACCACTACTGGAGGAAGACGACGACGTTATTATTGTTGCCTCTACTCTAGAAGAATTTTCCAATAAATATACGCGTGGTGGTGGGGAAGGGATGGCTTCAGGGTGGCACGCGGTGGTTATAAATTTAAATTGAATTTTCTTCTAGGGGATGGCGAAGGAGGTATAAGCTGCCGGTGAATTGGCCTGGAGATTGATGAGAATGCTGAAATTAAGAATGCTGCAACAGATGGAGTTGTTTATGCTGTTGCTGTTAGGAAAATTTCGCGAAATTGAAGCACAGAATGTTTTATGCGCTTTTAATTACTTTTTTCATGCATATAAAGATGGTAACGGTCTTCTCGATGGCGTCAAGGAAAAGTTCTAACAGGAACGAAAAACTCAACGAAAAAAATCTTCAGCCGAATACTTGAAGAACCTTTACATATGAAAGGATTTTTACAATGCAAAGAAATGTATTTCGAAAACCAATGCTACCGTTAACACTAAAGGACTAACGTTTTGACATCCCGCAGTGTATCAAAACTCCAAACGCACAAATCTCAAGAAGCAAGTTTCATATAACAGTGCATTTTTTTATTCTGTAATAAGCTTAATCTGTAATAAGCTTAAAATAAGAAGATCAGGTGCGCTGGTTTTGTTTACGAAGAGATTTGTGCCCTCGAAATCGTGAGTAGGAGCCAAAATCGGCCATTGCGGCGGCCATGTTGGGATTTTAACTAGTCTGTCCTTAAATAACTTCCGGATTATTATCTCAAAATTTAATTAACTTGAGCTGTAGAACTTTTTTCAGAATTTCGTTAAAGTGCAAGAATTGTCTTTATAAATTACTACAAATGATTACTGCTTCTGCTTTGTATGAGGAAGGTCTTGGCTGGAACCCTTGGCTCGTTCTACTTTTTTTTAACTCTAAATACCAATATTCTTCTTTTCCTCCTATGCCTCCTCTACCATTTTTACTTTGAGAAAAACAATACTGTTTTTTTTTTCAATGTTGTTTGAACGGAACAGAAACAAAAACAAAACGAATGTTAAAAGTACGTAAAGCTTGAATTTCATAGGCAAAAACGTGGACAAATTGAAATGGAAAATTTGTGGAAATAAATCCACGTGGTTCTGGTGAGGTTTGTCTGTCTGTCTGTCTGTCTGTTTTTTTCCTCCCAACCTCCCCAGCAGAGAAAACCGATTGGAAAAACTCTGCTACACCTTGATGCCTCGATCCCCCTGGTACCAATGATATGCGAATGCTTCAGGGGGGGGGGGGGGGCAACGCGCTCATGCGCTCTTCTGCTACTGTGCTCATGCACTTTTTGTCGCTCCTAATCTGTACTCATACACGTCTCGTATTTTGCTTACTCCGGTTGGTGTTGGATCGCCATTAAGCGGACAACATGCTTAGTTTCAAATTTGTTATTCTACACGTTCTAATGTTAGTACCTAACATACCGCCATTCAGCGACACATACGTACAACATACACACAATTTGTTATTCTAATACCACTGTCTGTCTGTCTGTCTGTCTGTCTGTCTGTCTGTCTGTCTGTCTGTCTGTCTGTCTGTCTGTCTGTCTGTCTGTCTGTCTGTCTGTCTGTCTGTCTGTCTGTCTGTCTGTCTGTCTGTCTGTCTGTCTGTCTGTCTGTCTGTCTGTCTGTCTGTCTGTCTGTCTGTCTGTCTGTCTGTCTGTCTGTCTGTCTGTCTGTCTGTCTGTCTGTCTGTCTGTCTGTCTGTCTGTCTGTCTGTCTGTCTGTCTGTCTGTCTGTCTGTCTGTCTGTCTGTCTGTCTGTCTGTCTGTCTGTCTGTCTGTCTGTCTGTCTGTCTGTCTGTCTGTCTGTCAAAGCTGGCTATGGCGGTTGATGCCCTTTCAAGCCCTTCTTCACCTGGTTTAACGATTAATTTTGCAACACTCCTCTCTCTCTCTCTAGCTCATTTTGTCAGTTGTAAGATCGCAGCAAGCTGTGCGCGCGAGGGGCTGCATTTTGAAAACGCTATCATGGTTTTTCTAAGCTCCTCAATGTTTTTGATTTGACCGGCTCAATTGTGGTTCAGCTCGTGGTGCTACGTCATCCGGTGAAGTTTTTAGTGGTAATAAATTTTAAGTAGTACGAGTGAGAAAATAAATTGAAATTAAAAATATTGACTCTCTGTGGCCTTTCGAAATAGTTAAAAAAGATCATGCTTACTAACAAATTTGCAATAGACATACGTGAAGCCTGAAGTTCATAGGCACAATATGTGTTGAAAAATGGACAAATTGAGTGGAAAAATTTCGGTTGGTTATCCGAAAAAACAACAACATTCGTGTTGAAATTTGCAATGTTTGCATATTAAATTGGTTCATTAGAATAAAAATCACCGTAAAAAATCGTTCCTTCGAAGGATCCTCCAGAAGTCTCGTCTGGTACTGCTCCAGAATAGACTTCTTGCTTCTCTTAAAGAATTGCTTCTTCTGAAAGTCATTCGAAGTTCTTTATAAGGTTCCTCCTGAAGGTTATTTATGGATTCTTCCAAGAGTTCCTCCAGAGTTTTATTCTGCGATTTCATCATGAGTTTTCTCCGGGAATTTTAAGCGAAATCTTCTAGAATTTCTCCAGAAGTTCATACTGAAATTCCTCCAGAACTTCCTTCCTAAGTTCCTCAGGGTGCTCCTTTCTGGATTCACTTCGATATTCATTCAGAGATTCTCCCAGGAATTTCTTCCGGGATTATACCAGGAATTCCATCCAAAACCTCTCCAGGAATACCTCCTAAGATATCTTCAGGAATTCATTTTGAGATTCATCCAGGTAAACCTCAAGAAGTTCCTTCTGAGATTTCTCCTTTCGAGAATTTAATCTTCTGAGTTTTCTTTCGGACTTTTTTCTAGGATTCCTCTAAGATTTTCTTAAGAGATTACCAGGTACTCTTCTAGGATTCCGCCAGGAACTCGTTTGGATATTTCGTTCCGCGATTCTTCCAAAAAATCTTTCTGAGATTCCACCAGAATTCCTTTTTATATTCCTCCCGAAATTCCTTCCGTGTTCTCTCCAGAATCTAATCCAGATTTGTTTCAAGAGTTTTTCTCGAATTATTTCTGAGATTCTTCCAAGAGCTTATTCAGGAATTGTTCAGATGCCTCATCTGAGATTCTTCCAGAAATTTTCTGCACGATTACACCAGAAACTCCTTATGGCATTCATTCCTTATTCATTTCCTAGGAATCCTTTCGAAATTCCTCAAGGAGTTCCATATGAATTTTTTCTAGAAGTTCTTTCATTGATTCCGTCACAAGTTTCATCTGATGCAGCTCCTGTTTCTTTTGGGATGTTTTCGGATTTTTTTTTCCTGAAAAGAAGTACTGAAGGAAACTCAGAAGGAACTCCTGCAGAAGTTTTTGATGACATTCTTCAAACAAGTGCTTTATAATTTATCTGAGGTACTCGCGAGAGACTTCCAGAAGAAATTTTCGGAATACGTTTGTGTGTATCGAATGTTCGTAGCAATTTGATAGTTTGTTATCTTCTCCAACGTTTCAGTCCTTGGATCTGACCTTCTTCGGGGCTAATCAACTGGTTAATTTATATAAATTTTCGATTTTTGGGACTTCAGTTCTAAAAGGGAAACAGCTCTCATGGTGGCGTATGGTTTGGATTATCACTGAATTTAAAAAGAGTTCTTGGGAACTGACTATCACTAAAAGTCCTAGAATACTTTCATATGGAATTAAAAAAAATGTCGAAAGGAATTCTAAGATGAACATTTGAGAGAATCCCAGAATGAACTTTCGGAGAAATTCCAGAATGATCTGCATAAATTCAATTGGGAATACCTGCAGGAATACTGAGAGGAGGTTTAAAAATTCAGGGAAAGAGCTGCTGGAGGATTACTGGAATTCTGTAATAAGTTCTTTGAGAAACCCGAAAGGATCTCTTGGATTCTAAGAACGAATCATTGGAGAAATCGCAGAAGTAACTGCTGGAGGAATATTGAATTGAATTTTCCTGGAGGATTCCTGGAATCGTGGAGGGAAGTCCTGAAAATATCCCGGAAAGATCTTCTAGAAAGAAGAATACCTCGACAAGATGCTACTTCTGGTGTAATAACAGAAGAAAATATAGAGGAATTCCAGCAGACACTGTGAGACGAACTCTGCAGGAGTTCTAGAAGGAGTTCCTTGAGGAATCCCGGAAGAACTTCCTTGTTTCCTGGATAATATCAATAAAGAATCCATTAAGAATTCCTGGTGCAATCTATGATGGAACTCCCTGATAAATCACAGAAGGCCTTTCCAATAGAATCCAAAAATGAAATGCTGATGTAGTCCCAGGAAGAACTGCCGGCTGCATCCCAGACGGAACACTTGGAGGAATCATTGAAGGAACTCCTGGATGAATCTTAGAATGAATGCCAGGAGAAATGCCAATAGGAAATGAATTACTATTTTTTTTTTTTTTTTTTGAAAAAAGAAGTATAGATCCACCCTTAATTTCTTAGTACAATGATATGCTGCGTCGCTTCGGAACAAATTAGACCGAAAATTTAAAAGCGCAATATTTTTTATTTTTTTGTTTAGAGAGACTTTACCGTTCTCGGCATTCGTCTCTTAAGCGCTGTTGCGAACAAAAGTAGCTAAGCATACATTTTTACTCGGGCACCGCAGGCGCTCGACGTCGAGCCAACCGTCGTTGCCACGTGAGCGGGCTGCCGTCGTTGCCGTAGCAACGACCCAACCGCAATCGCAGCAAGTGTGGGCTGATTTTGAATTTTTAGATTAGAAGTGAAAAAACTGTCACGCGACCTAGAAGTGAAAAAATTTCCCAACGTGTAGGAAATTAAATTTGAATTGTGAACCTCTTTGTTAAACTAGTTAATAATAGTAATAAATTAAATAACAGTTAACATAAAGCGTGTTATTAGTGAATTGCGTGAAATACCAGTTTGAGAAGTAGGTTGAAGTGAACCCGGGTGAAGGTGATTAGCTGTGGACAAAATCATCCTACCTGCGTCTGCCCCCTGATTAGTGCACGTGTATCGGGAGCCTGTTGGAGCCGAATCTGGTGCTCCTCCCCCGCAACCACCTGAAACAGAGCGGGTAAACCACTGTCCCGTGATTCGCTACCAGGAAGTAGCTTAGGCATGGTACACAAATTACGTAAGGCTAAAATCGGCATTTTCAGACTCCCCCCTCCCCCTTGTAACGATTTTTGTATGAAAACCAAAAATATTTTGTATGGATCGTAACGCTAAGCTGGACTCCCCCCTCCCCCTATAGCGTTACGTAATTTGTGTACGATGCCTTACAAGCGCTATATCTTAAATAACAGTTTTTTTTAATCCGAATCGTTGTACTGACTTAACACTCTCCCCGCCATGTGAGGTTGAGAACTTGATAACTTGATTACGTATAAAACATGGAATTTGTATTTTATGTTTGAACTTTACAATCATCACAAAAAGGGGTTGTGGATTGAATACATTGATTAAGAATACATTTTCGGAGCAATTATTAGAAGTGTAAATTTCGGAAACTATCAAATATCCACAAATTTTCGTGTAACTTGTATTCATCGTGACATCATCTTTGTTTTATTGCATGAACAACCCTTATAAAATAGTTTTCAAGAACAATTGTATGAGTCTTTTTTTCCTCCCCTGTTGTGAAAATTAAGCCACTGCATCGAATAAGCTGTACCTTTGTGGCATTGAAATTGAAAAATCAGGATACATATTTGCATTTTTGGTTTGACCACAACATTAATAGCGAACTTCGATTTGCCTCTTCGGGATTCTGATTCAATGCTATACTATAATAAAGAAATTTGTGTTTTCGGCAAAACATTGTTTCGGTAATTCCTCAGGAAATATTGCGGATTTTTAGAAAAATTTCCACTCTGCGGTAGCCGCCAAGTCCTACCGCAGCTGTCAAAGTCCTACCGCAGGCTTGAAAATCATCCTATCATTGAAACTGAAGACCAAATCAAAGCATGCTTGCAAGGTGAATTGAACTGAAAATCAACAACAAACAATGATCATCGGCGTCGTATCCAAGGCTATCCAAGGCATCGCTAGGGCTCGCTAGGGTAGATCGATGATACCTCAGTGAAAATCAGTAGTCTGACAGCTGCGGTAGCTTTTCATTCTACCGTAAAACGGAAAGTTTTCTCTAAATTAGCAATATTCCCGACAATTTATTTGGAAATTATTTTGCAATTTATGTGATTTAAGAATTCTTTTAGAAATCTCTTAGTAATTCCTTTGAATTTTGCAAATTTCTTCGGCAATTTCTTTAAGAAATTATTTGGTGATATGTCTGGAATTTGATACTTAACACCTTTTACGCATTCTTTGAAAATTGTATCGGAAATTACTTTGGCAATTCCACAAGGAGTTTATTTGGCTTTTTTTATTTCATTGACAAATTCTTTGAAATGTTTTCTCGGGAGTTCCTTCACCAATTTTTAGTAGTCTTTCAAGCGATGGACGCAGTGGCTTATTTTCCCCGACAGGGAAAGAAAAAAAACGATGTTTTGTTAATTTTAGCGATTCCATTGATATTTGCTTTTTAAAGTTCTCCAATTTCTCTTCAGGCAATTCCTTTGGGAATTCTTTTAGTAAAGCCTTTGGTGATTCATTCGACATTGACTCTGGGAACTTCCTCACATTTTTTTGTGGAAATGTCTTCGGCATGTTATTCTACTTTTTTGTTGGATTATCGTCGATTTTTTGGACTTCCATTATCTATACTATTAGGTATTTCTTCACCAATTCCTTCGAAAACTCCTTCGGAAGTTCTTTTATAAATCGCTTCTATAATTTAAGTAAAAATTCTTCTAGATTTCTTTAGTCATTATGTAAGGAATTCCTGCAGCAGATGATTTCGGAACATCTTCGGCATTTCCGATGTTACTTGCATTGAACATTTATTTGGGAATTTTATCAGCAAATCCGTTAGAAATCTTGGAATCTTCCATTATTACTTTAGGAACTTCTTCGGTAATTCCTTTGGAAATTGATTCGGCAATTTTCCTAAAGTTTTCCTTCGGGAATTTCATTGAAAAAAATCTGTCACTGCAATCACTTTAGGAATTCTTCCTAATTTTTCATCAGAAATTCCTTTAATGATTTCGGACTTTTTTTTGAGAAATTTTTCAATTTTTTTGTGAATGTTTGTGGAATTTTTTGCAGAATATATTTTTGCAATTTATTTTGAGATTGGATTCAGCCAATTTCCTTAAAAAGCCAACAGGAAATCCTCTGGTAGTTCTTATATGAATTATTTTGGCCACTACTTTGAAAACTCTAAGGTAATTTTGATAGAATTTTTTCCGGCAATTTCTTTGGGAATTTGTCAGGTGTTTTTTCGTGATTTCATACAATTTTCTTTGAGCAAGTCTAGTTGAGAATTTCTGAATTTCCAGTTCAGCATTTTTTGGAAGCAATCAATTTAAATACAATTGAATCATAAAGAATTTCTAAAGTAATCACTGAAAAGAAATTGCTAAAATATTTAATTACGGAGGAATAGCCATTGAACTATAGAAAAAAAAATCCAAAGAAATTGTTGATTGCATTCCCAAGAAACGTAACTAGCTGAATATCAGTTTCTTAAGCTAAAGTTTGCTTAAGAGTGGTTTGTAACTTTCCTATAAAGCTAAAATGTTTGTTGGGCTCCAATGAAACTACCGTAGAAATTTTCAAAAAAAAAACAACCATGCCGAAAGAACCCTCAAAGAAATGGCCATACTGCGGTTTAACAAATACGGAGCCGTGTGTTCCCGAATCTCATCAGAACGCGATTCTTTTTCCACAAATTCAGCTCTTATTTTGTCAATTAACAACATTCTGTGCCTTTTAATTAATTACAAGTTTCTCCCGTACATTCCTATAGGATTTCACTAGAGATTTCTCTAGTAATACCTTCTAGGATTTCTCTGGAAATTCCAACTATTCCCAAAATTCGTTTAGGGAACGTCCATAAATTACGTCACGCTTTGAGGGGGGAGGGGGGGTTCAGCAAAGTGTGACGACCCATACAAAAATTTCAGAGGTCCAATACAAAAAGTGTGACATAGGGGGGAGGGGGGGTTGAAAATGGTCGATTTATGCGTGACGTAATTTATGGACGTTCCCTTAAGGATTCCTCTAGAGATTTCTATTGGGATTCCTTCAGCTAGAATTCTTTGAAGAAGGCCAAGAGGAGTTTCACGTGTAATACCATGATTAATTTCTAGAGTAATCCATGAATTCCTGGACGAGTCTTTAGAAAAATCCCTGGAAGAATCAAAGGCATTTCTGGAAGTATCCTAGGAAAACTGACTTGAAGAATCCCGGCAAGAATTCCAGAAGAAATCTCTAGAGGAATTCCTGCAGGTATCACAGTAAGAATTTCTGGAGTAGACCTAGGAGGCATTCCTGAATCATTAGAAGCACCAGGAATCGCTTATAGAATCCTAAGAGGAGCTCCTGGAGAAGTCCAAAAAGAAATATTTGGAGAAATCCCAGATTTTTTTTAGGATTTCCAGGAGGACACACCGAAGATACTTCTGCAAGACTCCTAGGTAGATTGTCTTGAATAATCCCAGCAAGTTTTTGAAGGAATCCCTGGAAAAATTCTTAGAAGAATCTGTAGAGAATTCGGGGAAGTATTACAGTAAGCATGACTGGAGGAGTCCTAGGAGAAATTGATGGAAGAACCACAGCAGGAATAGCTTGAGAAATCCAGCTGGAATTCCTGGATGAAGGCCAAGAAGAGTTTCTGTAGGAATCCCATGGGAAATTTATAAGAGAATCCGTGGACAAATTATCTTGGATAAAAAAAACCCTGAAGGAATCACCGGAGAGTTTCTGAAGAAATCACAGGAAAAATCACAGGAGGTATTCATGGAAAGATTCTGGGATGTATCACTGTAGAAACCTCATCTGAAATCCTAAAAAAATGCTGGAGAAAACTGTACAGAAATTTCTAGAGAAACCCCATTAGGAATGCCGGGGGAAATCCAAAGAAAAATCTTTGGAATACGTAGAGAAGTCCCTGCAAGAACCGGTAGAGGTATTCTGGAAGAATCTATAGAGAAGACCCTGAAAGAATCGCAGGAGGATTTTCTGAAAGAATCTCAGGAAGAACTCCAGCCATAATGCTAGGATAATTTTTTATAGGAATCACTAGGAAGAAGTTTTGGAGGAATTGATGGAAGAATCAGGAAGGCCAAAACGAGTTTCTGCAGGTATTCCGTAAGGATCTTCTGGAGAAATATTTGGATAAAATCTCTGGAGGAATATCTGGATGAGTCCTTGGAGAAATCCCTGGTGGAGCAACCAAAGGAATTTCTGCAAGAGTTCCAGGAAGATTGCTTGGAAAGGTCTCAGCAAAATAGCCAGGAGAAAGCTCTAGAAGAATCCGAAGCATAATTTTGGAAGTACCACAGTTAGAATTTCTGAAGGAAGAATAGCTGGAAGAACCGCATGTATTGCTTGAGCAGTCACAGCTGGAATATCTGGAGGAATTTTTAGAATTCCGGGAGCTATCATAGAAGTAATTTCTAGAGAAATCCTAGAATCAGCAATGCCAGGGGTATCTTAAAAGAAGTTCTTCTAACAAAGAGGAGGAAGACATTGCTGGAAGAATCGCAGCAGGAGTTGCTTGCGGAATCCTACCCACAATTCCCGGAGGAAGGCCAATATAAGCGCCTGGAGGAATTCCATGAGAAATTTCTGGAAGAATCTGAAGAATTTCTAGAATAAAATCTCTGAAAGAATTCCTGAAAGAATCGCCGGAGGAATTTCTGAAAGGATCCCAGGAAGATTGCTTGAATAATTCCATCAGAAATTCCTGAAGAAATCCAAATAGAAATTTTTAGAGGAATCCCTAGAAGAATTCCGAGAAGAATCAAGAATTTCCAAATAAATCCTAGCAGAATTTGCTGGATCAGTCTCTGTAGAAATTTCTAGTATGTACAACCCCATCAGGACTGCCTGGAGAAAGCCTAAGGAAAGTTTATTGAAGAAATATCGGGTGGAATCCATAAAAGGAGCCTAGAGAAATCACTGTATGAATATATAAAGGTATTTCTGGAAAAATCTACATATGTAGAAGTCTGTTGATTGTTCATACCAATATCCAAAACGCCAAAACGTGCAAACAGTAATTCCGGGTGTGCTTAAGTTTTGTTCAAATGTGCCAATAATAAATATTAGAATTATTGCGTAAAGTTTCAAATTTTAGGTGACTGTCCAGGAAAAATTATAGGGGGTGCCAAATATGTTCTAGGGGGCACCCCTGGAACCCCACTCCCCCCCCCCCCCCCCCCCCCTAGCTACGCCAATGGTAAGTGAGCCCCGGAAGAATTCCTGGTTCTTCCTGGAACATGGGCAGATCTGAAAATAATATGCACAATATTGGAAGAATTTCAAATGGATATTTTGCAAAACTCCAGGGAAAACGTTCTTTAAACCTTGCTTTTTACCACATTAGTTATGCATATGGATCAAGATGTGGATCCGACAACTAATGCTCAAGAAAGTTTTTAGGGAACATTAAATAGTACCAACCCATGCATTCGTTTTGAAGTAATAGATGTTTTAAATAAAAGTGATACATGAAATCCAAATTTGACCTTGGAACGATTAAACTTAACCGTTCTAATGGAGCTGTCATTTATGCTATATGAATAGTATAGTAGGTACTTTAAACGCAAAATAAAATTCTGAAAGCATGGAGTCAAATAGCTCCGCACATTCGGCACTGAATTGAAACTTTTCACAAAAGAAGATTACCACCCCCGACGAACCCCACTGGTGTGCGCAGTGTGCTCGCACACATTTGCTTTGCATGCTGAGTAGACTGTCCCAAAAAAAATCGATGTTCAAAAAGTCAAGGTGCTCAACCCTTAATTGAAAGATATGCATATTTGAAGCATTTTTGTAGAACATTTCGATTTTCTAAAAAATCATTTAGAGGTTCCGCTAGGGCGATTTTTGAAAAATGGCCTTTTTTCATGAAAAGTCTCAAAAAAATCATTTTTTCGTAATATTTTTTCAACTTCTGAATTTTTTCAATATTTTTGTATTTTTCTATGGACCTCTAGGCATTCTTGAAGGGGATAAGTTTTTTGAATATTGTATTTATATTGACAGCAGAACCATTTTTATGTTGATAAAAAATCAATTTTTTGAGACTTTTTCGGCTAAATTTGAAAAAAAAAAATACATGCACGATTTTTTATTTTCAATTTTTAAAATTTTATCTGATAGTACTATTTGTATGCGTCATTTCTCTAAAAAAAGATTTAAAATATCTTGTCCAGAAGCTGAGATATTAGGATTTTAGTAAATGGACAATTTTTCAAATTTTTGCAAAGCTTTGGGTATTTGAAATATTGTAAGGTGTTTTTGACACTCCCCACGGCGTGTGTATGGGAAAAGTTTATAACAAAAAAATGGGCATCGTCAAATTTTTCGCTATTCAAAATAGAGGCTTTCAGCTTTCATTTGCAGGGTCCCTCAAAAAAATCCACCGAGGGATCCCGAACAACTTTTTCAGAATACTGGTTTTCCCCATACAAAATGCACGGTTCCAAATTAATCCCTATTTCTACTTAACAAACATACCCAATTTTTGTATGAAAAAGTTCCCCCGATGGAATATTTCGATGTTAGGCTTGAATGAAAGCTGGTAGCGTCAACTTTCACGTAGCGTAAAAATTAGCGATGCCCATTTTTTTGTAATAAATTTGTTCTACCAGACACACCGTGTCCCATGTTCGTAAATTAAAAAAAAGTTAAAAAACAGCTTTCCTTGTTGGATGATCAAGCTAGTTTAAATATGGATATTTTATTCTGGGCTAGTTGGCAGTAGATTTATGAAGAGCTTTCTGAATAACTACAAATATGACGAGTATTGTGGTTACTGGTAGCAACGCATTTAGTTCGAGATTACGTCGTGGAATTCCCGACTACTTCGCCCTTTTTTCTGAAATAGGAACGACCATTCCATGCAGAGATTATATAATATTGATAAAATCAATGAAAAAACATAGTTAGGTCTAAAAATCATGACGTTTAGGAATAATAAGATCGCGTATTTCCCCGAAAGGCTATTATTGTCTATTATTTTCTAAGTTTTTTTAAAATCAGTCTTGACTAACCTTAGCAATTTTTTAATTATTTCATCACTATTATATTACCTCTGCATGAAATGGTTTTTACAATTCAGAAAAGGGGTGTAATAGTCGAGAATTCCACGACATAATATCGAAATTCATGCGTTGTTACCAGTAACCACGATACCCGTCACTGTTGTAGTTATTCAGATAACAGCTCTTCATGGATCTACTGCCAATCACCCTGGATTAAAAGATCCATGTGTAAACTAGCTAGACCATCCAACAACGAAAGCTGTTTTTTCTAACTTTTTTTTTAATATACGAAAATTGGAGTGTCACAAAGACCTTACAATATTCCAAATATACAAAGTTTTGCAAAAATTTGAAAAATTATCCTTTACTAAAATTACATATGTACATATTCTATCCAAATTATTTGCAATTATATTTAATTGAGAAATTACACAGATATTAAGAAAAATAAATATATCTATTGAATCTGCAATTTATGAGATTCAGAAATTCGCGTATTTCTACAAAAGCTTAATTTTGTCTATAATATTTTAAGTTCAAGTTTTCAGTAAAAATCATGACTTAACTATGGTTTTTTATTGATTTTATCAATATTTTAGAATCTCTGCATGGAATGGTCGTTCCTATTTCAGAAAAAAGGGCGAAGTAGTCGGGAATTCCACGACGTAATCTCGAACTAAATGCGTTGCTGCCAGTAACCACAATACCCGTCATATTTGTAGTTATTCAGAAAGCTCTTCATGAATCTACTGCCTACCAGCCCAGAATAAAATATCCATATTTAAACTAGCTTGATCATCCAACAAGGAAAGCTGTTTTTTAACTTTTTTTTTAATTTACGAACATCCCAACTAACAAAAGTAGCTGCAAAAAAGCTTAAAGAGCAAACGCTTTTGGAAGAAAGCTCGTTTAAGCTCTTATACAGCAAAAATGTTAGTTGGGATGGGAGTGTCAAAAAGACCTTACAATATTCCAAATATCCAAAGTTTTGCAAAAATTTGAAAAATTGTTCATTTACTAAAATCTTAATATCTCAGCTTCTAGACAAGATATTTCAAATCTTTTTTTAGAGAAATGACGCATACAAATAGTACTATCAGATAAAATTTTAAATTTTGAAAATTAAAAATTGTGCGTGTATTTTTTTCTCAAATTAAGATGAAAAATTCTCAAAAAATAGATTTTTTATCAACATAAAAATGGTTCTGCCGTCAATATAAATACAATATTCAAAAAACTTATCCCCTTCAAGAATGCCTAGAGGTCCATAGAAAAATACAAAAATATTGAAAAAATTCAGAAGTTGAAAAAATATTACGAAAAAATGATTTTTTTGAGACTTTTCATGAAAAAAGGCCATTTTTCAAAAATCGCCCTAGCGGAACCTCTAAATGATTTTTTAGAAAATCGAAATGTTCTACAAAAATGTTTCAAATATGCATATCTTTCAATTAAGGGTTGAGCACCTTGACTTTTTGAACATCGATTTTTTTTGGGACAGTCTAATGCTGAGTGGATTCGCTGCAGCATTTCTCATCGCATCAGCAGCAGTTGCAGCAGCGTGATGGCATATGCATTTGACTGCATCGTCGTCGTCAGGAAGGAAGGAAACCCCAGGTCCTCCACCACCAGTCAGCGCCAGAATCCATCATCGCATCGTGTGCACTTGAAACATTCATACGTTACGTATATGTAGGTCTGTATGTGGCTCCCAGTCAGTAGCGTACGCTCCGGTTAACACACTTTCTGAAGAGGCAAAAATTATCTCGTTTTCAGTGGATTCGAAAGTTTTCCAGCAGCGTGGGTTTTGTCCCGGCTGGGAAAGCAGTTGCATGGGGTTTCCAGTTGCCTGGCTTCAGGAGAATTTTCAAACCATAATCCACAGTGTGGGTGGAGTGGTAGATAGATAATCGTCATAATTACCGGGAGCATGTGTGGGTGAAATTTGCTGCATTATATCCGGACCGATCTTGGGAAAATTAGTATAGTTAATTTAATATTAGTCCATAAGACTAATGGCCGACTTCCGGAAAATGGTATTCGTTAAGCATTTTAAATGTAGCAGTTTTTCATGTTATACATATACGGACACCTCCGAAAATCCCTGCAGGAAGTCGAACAGGAATTCTCCGAAGAAATCCACCTAGAGCTACACCAGAAACTACTCCAGAAATCCACCAGCAATTCCACCAAGAATTCCACCAACAATTTCTCCAGGAACTCCATAAGGACTACCTCCAGGAATTGTACCACGAATTTCTTAAAGAATTCCTCTCAGAACTCCACCAGGAATTCCTCTACGAATTATAACAGGAATTCAACTAGGAATTCCTCTAAAAATCCCACCAGAAATTCCTCCAGGAGTTCCACCAGGAATTCCTGGAGGAAGTCCTGGAAGAACTCCTGGTGGAATTCCTGGTAGAATTCCTGGTGGAATTGCTGGTGGAATTCCTGAAAGAGTTCTTGTAGTAATTCATAGTGGAATTTCTGAAGGAATGCCTGGTGAAATTTCTCGTGTAATTTCTAGAGGAATTTCTTGTGGAATTTCTGGAGGAATTCCTGATAAATTTCCTGGTAGAATTCGTGGAGGGACTCCTGCTGGAATTCCTAAAGGTACTCCTGGTGGAATTCTTGATAGAATTCCTGGTGGAATTCCTCCAGGATTACCGCCAGGAATTCCTCCAGGAATACCATCAGGAACCCCTCCAGAAATTCCATCAGGAACCCCTCCAGGAATTCCTCTAGGAATTCCTGCAGAAATTCCACCAAGAATTCCTCCACGAATTCCACCAGGAATCCCTTCAGTAATTACACCACAAATTCCTCCAGGAATTCCACCATGAATTCAACAGGAATTCCTCCAACTCCAACAGGAATTCCTCCACGAATTCTACCAGGAAATCCACCAAGAATTCTTCTAGGAATTCCACCAGGAATTCCTCTAGAAATTCCACCAGGAATTCCTCTAGAAATTCCACCAGGAATTCCTCTAGAAATTCCACCAGGAATTCCTCTAGAAATTCCACCAGGAATTCCTCTAGAAATTTCACCAGGAATTCCACCAGGAATTCTTCCAGGAAATCCACCGAGAATTACTCTAGGAATTCCAACAGGAATTCCTCTAGAAATTTTCCAGAAATTCCATTAGAAATTCCACCAGGCATTTCTCTAGAAATTTCTTCAGGAATTCTTCTTGAAATTCCACCAGGAATTCGTCCAGAAATTCCACCAGGAATTCCACTAGGAATTCCTCTAGAAATACCACCAGGAATTTCACCCGGAATTTCACCAGGAATTCCTCTAGGAACTCCACCAGGAATTACTACACGAATTCTACCAGGAATTCCATCAGGAACCCCTAAAGAAATTATAACAGGAATTTCAACATGAATTTCAACAGGAATTTTTCCAGGAATTTCACCAGGAGTTCATCCAGGAATTCCACCAGGACTTCAATCAGGAATTCCATTAGGACTTTTTACAGGAATTCCACCAGGAATTTTACCAGGATTTCCTCTAGGAATTCCTCCAGGTATTCCTCTACGATGTCTACCAGGAAATCCACCAAAAAATTTTCTAGGAATTCCACCAGGAATTCCTCTAGAAATTCCACAAGGAATTCTCCTAGAAATTTCTCCAGGAATTCCTCTAGAAATTCCACCAGGATTTCTTTGAGAAATTCCACCAGGAATTCCTCTACGAATTCCTCTACGAATTCCACCAGGACTTTCACCAGGAATTTCACCAGGAATTCCTCCAGGAATTTCATCAGGAATTCCTCCACGAATTCTATCAGGAAATCCACCAGGGATTCCTCCTGCAATTCTACCAGGAATACCTCCAGGAATTTTACCAGGAATTGCTCTAGGATTTCCATCAGGAATTCCTTCAGGTATTCAATTCGGAATTTCACCAGGAATTCCTACAGAAATGTCACTAGGAATTCCTCCAGGAGTTTAACAAGGAATTCCTCCAGGAATTTCATTAGGAATTTCACCAGGAATTCCAACGGGAATTTCCTCAGGAATTCCACCAGGAATTTCCTCGGGAATTCCACCAGGAATTCCTCCAGGAATTCCACCAGGAATTCCTCCAGGAATTCCATCAGGAATTTCTCCAGGAATTCCACCAGGAATTCCTCCAGGATTTCCACCAGGAATTCCACCAGGAATTCCACCAGGAATTCCACCAGGAATTTCTCCAGGAATTCCTCCAGGAATTTCTCCAGGAATTCCACCAGGAATTCCTCCAGGAATCCCACCAGGAATTCCTCCAGGAATTCCACCAGGAATTTTTCCAGGAATTCCACCAGGAGTTCTACAAGGAATTCCCCCAGCAATTCCTCCAGGAATTCCACCAGGAATTCCTCCAGGAATTCCTCCAGGTATTCCTCCAGGAATTCCTCCAGGAATTCCTCCAGGAATTCCTCCAGGAATTCCACCAGGAATTCCTCCAGGAATTTCACCAGGAATTCCTCCAGGAATTCCTCCAGATATTTCAACGGGAATTTCCTCAGGAATTCCTTCAAGAAATTCTCCAAAAATTTCTCCCGAAATTCTTCCAGATATTCCAACGGGAATTTCCTCAGGACTTCCTTCAAAAAATTCTACAAAAATTTCTCCAGAAATTTCTTTATGGTTTACTAAAGGAATTCCACCAGGAATTCCTCCAGGAATTCCTCCAGGAAGTCCTCCAGGAATTCCTCCAGGAATTCCTCCAGGAATTCCTCCAGGAATTCCTCCAGGAATTCCACCAGGAATTCCTCCAGGAATTCCACCAGGAATTCCTTCAGGATTTCCACCAGGAATACCTCCAGGAATTTTACCAGGAATTGCTCTAGGATTTCCATCAGGAATTCCTCCAGGTATTCAATTCGGAATTTCACCAGGAATTCCTACAGAAATGTCACTAGGAATTCATCCAGGAATTTAACAAGGTATTCCTCCAGGAATTTCATTAGGAATTCCAACGGGAATTTCCTCAGGAATTTCACCAGGAATTTCCTCAGGAATTCCACCAGGAATTTCCTCAGGAATTCCACCAGGAATTTCCTCAGGATTTCCACCAGCAATTCCTCCAGGAATTCCACCAGGAATTCCTCCAGGAATTCCACCAGGAATTCCTCCAGGAATTCCTCCAGGAATCCCACCAGGAATTCCTCCAGGAATTCCACCAGGAATTCCTCCAGGAATTCCACCAGGAATTTTTCCAGGAATTCCTCCAGGAGTTCTACCAGGAATTCCCCCAGCAATTCCTCCAGGAATTCCTGGAGGAATTTCTCCAGGTATTCCTCCAGGAATTTCTCCAGGAATTCCTCCAGGAATTCCTCCAGGAATTCCACCAGGAATTCCTCCAGGAATTCCACCAGGAATTCCTCCAGGAATTCCACCAGGAATTCCTCCAGGAATTCCACCAGGAATTCCTCCAGGAATTTCACCAGGAATTCCTCCAGATATTTCAACGGGAATTTCTTCAGGAATTCCTTCAAGAAATTCTCCAAGAATTTCTCCCGAAATTCTTCCAGATATTCCAACGGGAATTTCCTCAGGACTTCCTTCAAGAAATTCTACAAAAATTTCTCCAGAAATTTCTTTATGGTTTACTCCAGGAATTCCACCAGGAATTCCTCCAAGAATTCTACCAGGAATTCCTCCAGGAATTCCACCAGGAATTCCTCCAGGAATTCCACCAGTAATTCCTCCAGGAATTTCACCAGGAATTCCTCCAGGAATTCCACCAAGAATTTCTCCAGGAATTCCACCAGGAATTCCTCCAGGATTTCCACCAGGAATTCCTCCAGGAATTCCACCAGGAATTCCTCCAGGAATTCCACCAGGAATTCCTCCAGGAATTCCACCAGGAATTCCACCAGGAATTCCTCCAGGAATTCCACCAGGAATTCCTCCAGGAATTCCACCAGGAATTCCTCCAGGAATTCCACCAGGAATTCCTTCAGGAATTCCTCCAGGAATCCCACCAGGAATTCCTCCAGGAATTCCACCAGGAATTCCTCCAGGAATCCCACCAGGAATTCCTCCAGGAATTCCACCAGGAATTCCTCCAGGAATTCCACCAGGAATTCCTCCAGGAATTCCACCAGGAATTCCTCCAGGAATTCCACCAGGAATTCCTCCAGGAATTCCACCAGGAATTCCTCCAGGAATTCCACCAGGAATTCCACCAGGAATTCCTCCAGGTATTCCTCCAGGAATTCCTCCAGGAATTCCTCCAGGGATTCCACCAGGAATTCCTCCAGGAATTCCTCGAGGAATTCCACCAGGAATTCCTCCAGGAATTTCACCAGGAATTCCTCCAGGAATTCCTCCAGATATTTCAACGGGAATTTCCTCAGGAATTCCTTCAAGAAATTCTCCAAGAATTTCTCCCGAAATTCTTCCAGATATTCCAACGGGAATTTCCTCAGGACTTCCTTCAAGAAATTCTACAAAAATTTCTCCAGAAATTTTTTTTATGGTTTACTCCAGGAATTCCACCAGGAATTCCTCCAGGAATTCCACCAGGAATTCCTCCAGGAATTCCACCAGGAATTCCTCCAGGAATTCCACCAGGAATTCCTCCAGCAATTCCACCAGGAATTCCACAAGGAATTCCTCCAGGAATTCCACCAGGAATTCCTCCAGGAATTCCACCAGGAATTCCTCCAGGAATTCCACCAGGAATTCCTCCAGGAATTCCACCAGGAATTCCTCCAGCAATTCCACCAGGAATTCCACCAGGAATTCCTCCAGGAATTCCACCAGGAATTCCTCCAGGAATTCCACCAGGAATTCCTCCAGGAATTCCACCAGGAATTCCTCCAGGAATTCCACCAGGAATTCCTCCAGGAATTCCACCAGGAATTCCTCCAGGAATTCCACCAGGAATTCCTCCAGGAATTCCACCAGGAATTCCTCCAGGAATTCCACCAGGAATTCCTCCAGGAATTCCACCAGGAATTCCTCCAGGAATTCCACCAGGAATTCCTCCAGGAATTCCACCAGGAATTCCTCCAGGAATTCTACCAGAATTCCTCCAGGAATTCCACCAGGAATCCCTCCAGGAATTCCACCAGGAATTCCTCCAGGAATCCCACCAGGAATTCCTCCAGGAATTCCACCAGGAATTCCTCCAGGAATTCCACCAGGAATTCCTCCAGGAATTCCACCAGGAATTCCTCCAGGAATCCCACCAGGAATTCCTCCAGGAATTCCACCAGGAATTCCTCCAGGAATTCCACCAGGAATTCCTCCAGGAATTCCACCAGGAATTCCTCCAGGAATTTTACCAGGTATTCCACCAGGAATTCCACCAGGTATTCCACCAGGAATTCCACCAGGTATTCCACCAGGAATTCCTCCAGGAATTCCACCAGGAATTCCTCCAGGAATTCCACCAGGTATTCCTCCAGGAATTCCACCAGGTATTCCTCCAGGAATCCCACCAGGAATTCCTCCTGGAATCCCACCAGGAATTCCTCCTGGAATCCCACAAGGAATTCCTCCAGGAATTCCACCAGGAATTCCTCTAGGAATTCCGCCAGGAATTGCTCCAGGAATTCCACTAGGAATTCCTCCAGGAATTCTTCCAGGAATTTTACCAGGAATTCCTCCAGGAATTCCTCCAGGAATTCCTCCAGGAATTCCACCAGGAATTCCTCCAGGAATTCCACCAAGAATTCTTCCAGGAATTCCACCAGGAATTCCTCCAGGAATTCCACCAGGAATTCCTCCAGGAATTCCACCAGGAATTCCTCCAGGAATTCCTCCAGGAATTCCACCAGGTATTCCTCCAGGAATTCCACCAGGTATTCCTCCAGGAATCCCACCAGGAATTCCTCCTGGAATCCCACAAGGAATTCCTCCAGGAATTCCACCAGGAATTCCTCTAGGAATTCCGCCAGGAATTGCTCCAGGAATTCCACTAGGAATTCCTCCAGGAATTCTTCCAGGAATTTTACCAGGAATTCCTCCAGGAATTCCTCCAGGAATTCCTCCAGGAATTCCACCAGGAATTCCTCCAGGAATTCCACCAGGAATTCCTCCAGGAATTCCACCAGGAATTCTTCCAGGAATTCCGCCAGGAATTCTACCAGAAATTCCGACAGGAATTCCACCAGAAATTTCTCCAGGAATTCCACTAGAAATTCCTTCAGGAATTCCACTAGAAATTCCTCCAGGAATTTCACCAGAAATTCCTTCAGGAAATCCACCAAGAGATCTACCAGGAATTTATCCAGGAATTCCTCCAGGAATTCCTCCAATAATTGTACCAGGAATTTCTACAAGAATTCCTAATGGAAACCCACCAAGCATTTCTCCAGAAATTTCACCACCAATTCTTCGTGAAATTCCTCTAGGAATTTCTCCAGAAAATCCTCCAGGAATTCCTCCATGAATTCGACCAGGAATTTTCCATGAAATTCCCCCTGGAATTTTTCCAGAAAATCCACCGGGAATTTTCCCTGGAATACGTCAAGGAATTTCTCTAGGAGTTTCTCCAAGAATTCTTTCAGAAAATCCTTCAAGAGTTCCTCCAGGAATTCCTACAGGAATTTCTCCAACAATTCCTCCAGGAATTCTTACAGGAATTCCTTTAGAATTCTTTCTGAAATTTCTCCAGGAATTCCTCAAAGAAATCTATCAGGAATTGCTCCACGAAATCCACCAGGAATTTTCACAGGAATTCTTTCACCAGGACTTTCTAAAGCAATTCCTCCAGGACTCTGCAAGGAGTTCCTTTAGGAGCAACAGCAGGAATTCCACCATAATTTAGTATTAAGCCTGAAGTTTTCTTCTCGATGAAACCGAAGGAAAATTAACCTACAATTCCTATTCAATGCTTTTTTAAGTTGATCCAGGACAGTGGAATCTATTAAATTGACATCCTCAAAAAAATCCTCAACTATCATAACTGTTTATTAACATGGCATTTTTGTTATTCATAAACATTGGAATTTCTGCCATTATTCTCCACCATCCACATTGCAGTGTGTGGCCCATTATTCGGAATGAAAGTGTAAATATTTAACCATTTAATTATCCATCCGTGCGCATTCGCATTGTCCCTGGCCTGGCTAGTCATTTCTCGGTCCCTGTCCTGTGCGTGATGTCCCCAACAATCCAAGAGTAGCAGCAGCATTCGAGTCGAGCAGTCAACAAGAGCAACACAATATTAATAAACTCAACTGCATTATGCGTATAAATCTCCGCCTACCGGGGAACCATTCCGGAGAACCAATAAACGAGCCTTATGCACACACAACAGCGCGTTCTGCCGCGCGATTGTCCTTGCCGCTACGCGTCGCGGCGATGTTCATGATGGCAATATGCTGCCTACCATTGCTATTGTCCGGGACGATAAACAGTCGAAACGAAAACTGTGCAATTGCAATGCGATATCGTTATTCGGGCCTCGCCGCGCCGCACCGCACCGCCGTACAATTATAATCATTTTCGATCGTAAAATACGAAAGCGCGCACAATACGGTTTGCGGGGTGGCTGGAATTGCCCCCATGCTGCACTGCAACTTCCGTTCCGTCGCGATATCCATCCACCAGGCGCTGGAAATGAATATTGCTTCGCATATGTATGTGTACATAAACATACATAAACAATTAGGTTCCATTTTATGAATTTAATTATGCCTTCTCTGCGCGAATGCGGCCTCCGGGATTATCTCGCCACGATTAGTACGAGGCGTCATGTTCCGGTTTGTCATGTCAGACATCGTGAGGTAAGAAGGGCTTCAATGAAAGTCCGGTCGTTTTAATTATATCTCTTTGACAATAAATCTATCACTAGGCAATTGTGTTTCGAATTTCCTGGAAATTTGTGACGAATTCAAGAACTTCCTTGTAGACTTTCCGGAAAAATTCCTGTTGCAATTCTTGGTGAAACTCTTAGAAGAAATTCCGGAGAAATACCTCGTGGGATCACTGGAGGAAGTCCTGAACTAATTCTTGGATTCTTAAGGACAGACTTGTTAGAATCCCAAAATGGCCGCCACAATTGCCGACTTTGGCACCTACTCACGATTTCGAGGGTACAAATCTCTTCGTAAACAAAACCAGCGCACCTGAGCTTTTTATTTTAAGCTAATTACAAGTGAGCAAGAACAGAATAATGAAATACATTGTTGTTTAAAGCTTGCTTCTTGAGATTTGTGCGTCTGAAGTTTGGATGCAATGTTGAAGCGGGTTTTCAAGACGTTTGTCCTTAAATGATTTCCTGGAGCTCCTGGAGAAATACACTCAAACCTCCATTAAGGTCGAATTCATTAGGGTAAAATCTATTGAGGTCCCTCCATAGGTAACGCTACCTAAATCAAATCCGATTGTGTTCAGAGCAGTTGGAGTGTTTTCGATCAGGGATAAGGTTGGTTTAAGGCATAGGTTCCCAAACTTTCAGGTAGCGCGACCCCCTTTTGCCAGCAGGCGTAGTTTTCACGACAGACCATAGAAATTTCCTCATTTGTTGTCTGTTACAGTAAAATATTTCACTGGCCCCTCGCGACCCCCTGGATGAAGACCTGCGACCCCCCTGGGGGGTCGCGACCCACAGTTTGGGAAACCATGATTTAAGGGAATTAAGTTACAAGTGTAGTTAAGGGATGTTTAGGGCATGCTCAGGGGGGAGGGCTGGTTGGCAATGAGGAGGGAATGGGGTTGGTTTGGACTTGTTTTAGGTTTCCTTAGAACTTTCTTGAGCACAAGTCATCGAATCTACATGCATAACTTGTGTGCTTAAATGATGGAATAAAAGTCATGCTTACACAGCCTCATGCAACATTCTGCTGACACGTGGTAAGTTCAATGTTTGTTTAAGAATCTCTAAGAGCTCTCTTGAGTATAGGTCATTGGAGCTACAATCGTAAATAGTCTGGAACATCTTGAATCTCTTCTGAAAGCATCTGAAACGTTTAACCTTAGTAAGGTCTTGGGGTCTTTTTTGACCTTTTCCGAATTTCAATTCGCTATAGCTTTTGTTTCGAAAGGCCTAGAAATCTGAAATTTTCAGGCAATTATTCTTTTGTGGAAAACGATCATTTCCATTTATCCAAAACATTGGACGACCCCCAGGGGAGCTCCCATAAAAAAAGTTACAAATAAGACCCTGGGGTCATTTTTGACCCCAAACTTTGAACGGCTCTCAAAAATCAGTGGCTGGGCCGATTTTGATTTTCTTTGGCCCAAATGAAAGCCACACATGTCTAGTTTTCAAAACCCCCGGAGAGTTCCGGGTTCGGTCACTGTGGCCACCGGGAACCTGCTTCAACTGAAAAATGCCGCTTTGGAGACCCTAACTTTGGCAAGCTATAACTTTGCAACCGAACAAGTAATCAGGACCGTTCAAGAATCGTTGGAAAGGTATTCACGTGGACTTTGATTAAAGACATTAATATTGACTAATTCTTAAGAACCGGTTCCGGAAATCCGGAACATCCGGAAAGTAATGTTTTTCACGATATTGTGCTAGAAAGCACATTCATATTATTTACAGGATAGAAGTTTTTGCATCAAACTTCTTTAGGCCATAATACAATCTGTCGAGAACTATTTCTGTATGTTTCTGGTTATGTCCCGTCCTTCTGGAACCGGTTCCAGGGATCCCACAAGATGGCCAACGAGTTGACTGTAACGAAATTGAACGGTTTTCCGCGCCAAACACATCTGCGTTGGTTAACTCATGATGAAATCTCAATAATTTTACATGCTCCATATTGTTGTGATATGTAAAAATATTGTTGGACATTGTGGTCTTATGTGGCCACCGGAGTGACCACCGGAGAAACCCGTATTGAGGGACTTCCATGTTTTTGCAACAAAGATAGGCATTCGACGGCTCTAACTTCATGATTTTTCATGGCCATGTGGCTTCTGGCATTAAATAGAAGAATTGACCATTCTGGTCTGTTTTGGCCACCGGAGTGACCACCGGAGAAATCCGTACTGAGGGAGTTTCATGTTTTTGCAACAAAGATACGCATTCGACGGTTCTAACTTCATGATTTTTCATGGCCATGTGGGTTCTGGCATTGAAAAGAAGAATTAACCATTCTGGTCTGTTTTGGCCACCGGAGTGACCACCGGAGAAACCCGTATTGAGGGACTTTCATGTTTTTGCAACAAAGATAGGCATTCGACGGCTCTAACATCATGTTTTTTTCATGGCCATGTGGCTTCTGGCATTAAATAGAAGAATTGACCATTCTGGTCTGTTTTGGCCACCGAAGTGACCACCGGAGAAACTCATATTGAGGGAGTTTCATGTTTTTGCAACAAAGATAGGCATTCGAAGGCTCTAACTTCATGATTTTTCATGGACATGTGGCTTCTGGTATTAAAAAGAACAATTGAATATTCTGGTTCGCTTTGGCCACCGGAGTGACGCCTGGTGAAATCCGTATTGAGGGAGTTTCATGTTTTTGCAACAAATATAGACATTCGACGGCTCTAACTTCATGATTTTTCATGGCCATGTGGCTTCTGGCATTAAAAAGAAGAATTGACCATTCTGGTCCGTTTTGGCCACCGGAGTGACCACCAGAAAAAATCGCATTGAGGGACTTCCATGTTTTTGCAACAAAGATGGGCATTCGACGGCTATAACTTCAAGATTGTGTACTATTTTGACTATTCTGGTCTGCTTTGGCCATCGGAGTGACCACCTGGAGAAACACATACTAGGGAACTTCTATGTTTATTTTTAAACGCTCATATTATCAAGATTTATCACCAGAAGCAGTCTTTCGACGGCATAATTCTCATGCTTCGACACGCGACATATTATCTTTATGCTTAGTTGTTATTCTTATCGTTCAACAAGGTTATTCTGTAGTAGAGGCAATTCATGTTAAAATATACTGCGATTCTTGTAGTCTGATACTGCACTGTCAATGGTAATATAGTTAGTTCGAGAATTGAGGATAGTTTTACTGCGGTTCACAAACAAACCTTTCATAGTATATTTTGGTTAACACCTTTTAACGTTTTGGTCGTCTATGTTCACTGTTCTTAAAAATCACATCGATTCTTTTCATTATCTTTTTAGATATGTCCACATTATTTGTTAGTACTTGATATGCTTTCTCCTTACTTGCTGGCTCTATTTTCTTATACTTACGTGAAGTCAGCTTTTCAGAATAAAAAGTTGTCTTAGTTGGTAGGAGAAGGGCTTTCTTGAGGAAGATAAACAATGTTTCACTTGAATTAGGGAATTATCAAGTTCTGCAATCGAGGAATTCAGTCACAAATAAGTTTTATGAACATTTCGAAATTCTTTAATTTTTTTAGTTAAATTTATTCGTCTAGTAGTTTCAACTGGCATACTCTTAAAAGTTCCATCGAGGATCCGACTGACATCAAGGTATACAATTAATAAAATGTGCATGTTGCCCAGGGGCAGAATTTCAAACCAAGTATCTCATCAATGAAGAATACAACTCCAAGATTGCAGAATTCTGAGCTATGAGATTTTTAAAATTTGCGTGTTTACTGGTGCCACGTAGAGGCAGAATTCTGACACAAGTGTCCCATTTTGTGCAAGTCTATGTCATACTGATCAACTTTGCCGAAGACACCATCTTCCTAAGTTATTAGGATTCTGAGCTATACAATTTGTAAAATTTGCAAGTTCACTAGCGCCACCTAATGGCAGAATTGCGAAACAAGGTTTCCTTTTTATGTAAGTCTATGTCATACTGGTCAATTTTGCTGAAGACACAAACTTTCTTAGTTATCGGGGGGAGCGACACTAGTTTTGCTGAGCCGAAAAACTTCAAAAAAAGTCGAAAAAAAACCGGTAAAGGCCACCTAGTGGCAGAATTTTGAAACAAGTGTTTATTTTTATGTAAGTTTATGTCATACTGATCAACTTTGCCGAAGACATCATCTTTCTAAGTTATCAGGATTCTGAGCTATGAGTTTTCTAAAATTTGCATGTTCACTAGCTCCGCCTAGTGGTAGAATTGCGAAACAAGTGTTTATTCTTATGAAAGTTTATGTCATACTGATTAACTTTTCCAAAGACACCAACTTAATAAGTTATCGGGGGGAGCGGCACTAGTTTTGCCAAGCCGAAAAACTCCAAAAAAGTCGAAAAAGGACGAAAAAACCGGAAAACGCCACCTAGCGGCAGAATTTTGAAACATGTGTTTATTTTTATGTAAGTTTATGTCATACTGCTCAACTTTGCCGAAGACATCAACTTTCAAAGTTATCAGGATTCTGAGCTATAAGTTTTCTAAAACTTGCATGTTCACTAGCGCCGCCTAGTGGCAGAATTGCGAAACAAGTGTTTATTTTTTTGTAAGTTTATGTCATGCTGATCAACTTTGCTGAAGACACCAACTTCGTAAGTTATCAGGATTCTGAGCTATGAAATTTCTAAAATTTGCATATTCACTAGCGCCGCCCAGTGGAGGAATTTTGAACTTCGAAACTCATCGTCAGTAAGTTATTTGCGTACCCAACAACTTTTCCGAAGACACTATCCTTCCAAATTATCAGGGTCTTGAGCTGTCGCATATCGTAACGTTTGCTTGACAACCTGATATGGTTTCTGTAGTGCAATTTAGCATCAAACTGTTGATGGTCCCTCTAGCGGCCAAGTTGCCTATAACTTTGCCGAAGAAAGTATTGCGCTAACTCTTAACACACCCGAGATAATAGGCCATACCTCCAAAAGGCCGAAAACCCACAAGCTCTTAGTCTCCTATTAAGCGGATTCCTATTGCGCCCCCGACCTGTGATCTTATAAGAGTCTCGACTGTATATACAAAGTTATAAAATACGTTGAAAGAGACTGGCCAGGGCCAGGGATAAAACCCAGTGCCCAGGAGTAATCAGGAACATTAAACATTAAACCACAAAGTCCGTCAAATGAATCAGAGCCTTAATTCAATAAAGCTTTCAACAACAGTATAGTAAAATTTCCACAACTGTCGTATACACAATATTTGCGCCGATAAATAAATAACGTATGATGAACATCCAGCTACGCCTCTGACAACATCACGATTGGTAACCCCTAAAAAAATTCTTGCGCCCCGTTATTGATCCTCATCATCATATGCTCGATCATTATCCTCGTTTCGTTCCAACTGCTTTGCGTGGTCTCCCCCAAACCAAACTGTCGTTAATTTATTCTTCATCATCACTTCGTCGTCGTCGTCGTCGCCGTCGCCGTGGACCGAGCCAGTGCCAAAACGGACCAGAATGGTCAATTTTTCTTTTTAATGCCAGAAGCCACATGGCCATGAAAAATCATGAAGTTAGAGCCTTCGAATGCCTATCTTTGTTGCAAAAAGGGGCTGTCCATAAACCACGTGGTCATGAGGGGGGGGGGGGGGTCAATTCTTCTTTTCAATGCCAGAAGCCACCTCCTCCTCTCTCCTCTTCTTGGCGTAACGTCCTCACTGGGACAAAGCCTGCTTCTCAGCTTAGTGTTCTATGAGCACTTCCACAGTTATTAACTGAGAGCTTCCTCTGCCAATGACCATTTTGCATGTGTATATCGTGTGGCAGGCACGAAGATACTCTATGCCCAAGGAAGTCAAGGAAATTTTCTTTACGAAAAGATCCTGGACCGACCGGGAATCGAACCCGTCACCCTCAGCATGGTCATGCTGAATACCCGTGCGTTTACCGCCTCGGCTATATGGGCCCTGTCATGCCATGCCAGAAGCCACATGGCCATGAAAAATCATGAAGTTGGAGCCGTCGAATGCCTATATTTGTTGCAAAAACATGAAACTCCCTCAATACGGATTTCTCCGGTGGTCACTCCGGTGGCCCAAACAGACCAGAATGGTCAATTCTTCTATTTAATGCCAGAAGCCACATGGCCATGAAAAATCATGAAGTTAGAGCCGTCGAATGCCTATCTTTGTTGCAAAAACATGAAACTCGCTCAATACGGGTTTCTCCGGTGGTCACTCCGGTGGCCACATAAAACCACAATGTCCAACAATATTTTTACATATCACAACAATATGGAGCATGTAAAATTATTGAGATTTCATCATGAGTTAACCAACGCAGATGTGTTTGGCGCGGAAAACCGTTCAATTTCGTTACAGTCAACTCGTTGGCCATCTTGTGGGATCCCTGGAACCGGTTCCAGAAGGACGGGACATAACCAGAAACATACAGAAATAGTTCTCGACAGATTGTATTATGGCCTAAAGAAGTTTGATGCAAAAACTTCTATCCTGTAAATAATATGAATGTGCTTTCTAGCACAATATCGTGAAAAACATTACTTTCCGGATGTTCCGGATTTCCGGAACCGGTTCTTAAGAATTAGTCAATATTAATGTCTTTAATCAAAGTCCACGTGAATACCTTTCCAACGATTCTTGAACGGTCCTGATTACTTGTTCGGTTGCAAAGTTATAGCTTGCCAAAGTTAGGGTCTCTAAAGCGGCATTTTTCAGTTGAAGCAGGTTCCCGGTGGCCACATTGACCAAACCGGGAACTCTCCGGGGGTTTTGAAAACTAGACATGTGTGGCTTTCATTTGAGCCAAAGAAAATCAAAATCGGCCCAGCCACTGATTTTTGAGAGCCGTTCAAAGTTTGGGGTCAAAAATGACCCCAGGGTCTTATTTGTAACTTTTTTTTAGGGACTAAGGAAGGTTAAGAAACGCTTCAAAGCGCCGCTAAAATCTCCCTGAAGCTTACTTAAGTGCTGTGATCCAAAATGTATACTATTCTATTCTAGCGCTTGCACAGCCAGTATTGATTTCTTCTGATATTTTCGTGTCAGCATAAATATTTGCAGCATATCAACGATGATGTGATACAAATATTAATTCGGCCAAGCCCACTATGCAGACTAATAGGGATGAAGATCACGGCAATCAGATTATCCACTTATGAATAATATGATTAACGTAAGTTTTTAAATTTGATCTTAGAAGAAACGGAGACAACCGTACCAACCGTTTCATTTTCAAAAGGCGTTATAGACAGATTTGTTGGAAGTGGCGTTGCTAGGAAGGTTAATACACACTCCGTCGCTGATGCTACTTTCCTTGGGATGGGTCACAGGTATTTGGTCTGTGTCCGGCTTCCAAAGGCTAGGCTTAAGCGTCTTTACTCGCTTTCTGAAATGAAACAAGAGAAACAATCGTCCAACAAAAAATGTTCTGGTATAAGCACATCTTCAACAAACACTTAAAAGATTAGAAAAAATATCATTTTTTTAATAAGAAAGATCTCACCAGCTTCTAAACAGTCACTAGCTCCATGGTACAGATATGATTTTCACCTAATTTTCCTAATACAGCAAGCCTGACGTTTTATGAATTCACGTTTGTATCTCCTCATATGACAACCTACCAAACATTATAGCTAGTTTCCATGGTAGCACAAGCCATATTCTAGCTGCGGTCGGTTTCTCCAGCACTTTTCTTCTTCTTCAATTCACGGTTTACGGTGTCAGAAGCATGTTAAATAACCACCAACCATTTCAGAAGGTTCTGCATTTTTTGGATAATTTCTGGAGTAACTTAACCCGTTAACGCCCAAGGTGTCTCACAATTTTAATCTTCAAATAAATTTGTTATCCAAGGTCAAGTTCCATTAAAATAAGCATGATTTAATGAAAAAAATGGAAGTCTATGGTGTAGTTCCAAAAAAATTCTTCATTGGAGGTCCTCAATGTCTGATAATTTTATCGAGTTCTACTTCAACCCAACTTCTACGCTATTGTTATATTCTGATCCGTATAGATACAATACAGCTCTAAACAAGTGAGAGAGATGATAATCACTCAAAAAGAATAGAAAAATGACTTATAAATTGGTACAGAAATAGAACCCGATAAACGCCTAAAAATATGCAATGCATGATTCAAGTAATTTCATGTAATTTCGACTGCAGTGTTCAACATTTCTCATTTTTTTAACAAATCAAACAAAGAGAGCTCTCAATGTGTGGCATAAGCAAACGTTAAAATGCTGTAGAAGTTAGATTTTACACAGATAATGATTTTTTGTAAAGTAATTGAGTTGCTCCTTCAGCACCCCACAAACTCTCTTTACGTACTCACCATACGTAAACTTTTCAGAAGTTTTTCATAGAAAATCGTACTGTTTTATTTAATTCGGTGTCTCATATTTACAGGTATTCCACTAACACGCCCAGGTTCATCATCATTCCATGTTTTGATATAAAATTTCAATCAGATATACTCGACACGGCTTCTCCACTTATTTTTGTACTACTCCATGATTGCTTATTAGTGAACAATATGTGGGTTTTATGGTGTTATTCTGGGTACTGTCAAAGTTACATCGAAAAGATAATATGAAATCCCCGAAAGAATCCCGGGAGGATTTACAGAAGGAATTCTAAGAGGCATATCTGGTAGAGTTCTGAGGGAATCTCAACTGAAAGCTTGGTGGTAATTCCTGAAATATTCACAGAAGAAATCCCAGGAGGAATTGCTGTATGAATCCCGAGCGAGGGTCCCGGCTCATAGAAAGAATTCCATTAGGATTCTCTGAATATGTTTCGACAGATCACTTTGAAAGTATACTAAAATGAATCTGTGAAGTGTGGAGCGGACCTGGTGTGATGGTTAGAACACTGGACTATCACGCCGAGGACCTGGGATCGAATCCCACTCCCGACAAACTTACAAAATGTGAGTTCTTCCTTCGGAAGGGAAGTAAAGCGTGGGTCCCGAGATGCCACGCCTAGGGCTAAAAATCTCGTTAATACAGATAAAAAAAAAATCTGTGAAGTAATGCCAGAAGATATCCGTGAAAGAATGCTGGGTAAAATTTCTGAAAGAATCCTTTGATGATTTTCCAAAGCAATTCTGGCAGAAATCCCTGGAGTTATTCCAGACGGAATCCCGTAAAGAATACCTGATGGAATCCTAAGAGAGATCATGACAGGCATGCCGGCCAGAAGCTGAGCAGGTATTCCTGCAAGAACCATAGAAGATGTCTCTATGATCTAGTAGGATTGCCTAAAAACAATCTCGGAAGAAACATATATTTTTCATATGTTTTTCCGGGAGGAATCTCCTAGGGAAAAACAGCAGGAATCCTGGAAGGAATCTTTGAAGGAATTCTAGCACAAATCCCTGAAAAAATGCAGAAAAGAATAACTAACAGAATCCTTTCAGGATTTTCCAAAGCAACTTCTGCAAAAATCCCTGAAGAGAACTCCAGAGCAATCCATACAGCAACCTTAGAAGCAATGGCTGAAGGAATCCCGGGAATAAACCTGAGAAGATTCTCGAAAGGAATGCCTGAAGAAATCCTGAAACGAATTCCTAAATGATTGATTGATTGATTTATTCACGACACTTTACACCGTTATGGTGCATTCGTGTCGATAAAAAAAACATCAAAACAATATAATATTAATCGATTTACATGGTTTGTTTCTTCCTCGATCTAGTTTGATAAACCTTCCATTCCAATTCAGCGTTTTGTCCATCCTCGTTGCAAGATCGTTTTGCGACGCTCTCTTCTCTTCTACCATTGTCCGTTTCAGTTGACAACCGTCTCTTCGCAGTCTCAGGCTCCCCTTCAGTTTCAACGGTTTCAATATCGTGCTCATCGGTATCGTTGTACCTGAGGAATTCCACGGAGTCATGTCAGTCGATCCTGAGCGACCATTTCGAAAATATCTGAAACTTTGCACAGTTTTTCAATTTCATATAAATCGCCATTTTTTGATATTAAACCTTCATATTCACTCACGACTAACTTTTCAAAAGGGTGTATGCGAAAATAGTTCTAAAATATTCTAAAAGCTGTACAGCAAAAACGGATTGTTCGATTGTTATAAATTTTTCAGCAAAGTTAGATAACTAAATGATGATTCCTTAGAAAATATACACTGTAAAAAATTTCTTTTTCTACTTTGAAAAAATATGATATTTGTCACAAAAACTCAAATATCTCAAAACCCTATCTTTTTACCAACTTCAATTTTTTAGGGGAAATGGCCCATTATATCAGCTATCTACCATAAAATTTTGGTGATGGTAAACTGATAAACAAAAAAGTTATGACATTTCAAACATTTCACAATTTTTACATTTAGTAACAAAAAAAAATTTTTTTCTGTGTAAATTATTTCGAGAATTATATTTTGATGCTGATTTTATTGTAAAGGCTACCGCCTGAATTAAACAAGTTGTTTTCATGATACTTTAGTTTGATTATTCGTAATTACTATAGTATCTATTTGAAACTTAGACGCGATCCAGTGTTGTGATCAAAAATATTGAGATTGTCATACTTTTTATTGTACGTGACTGGTGAAAAAATCCCTTGATAGTGTTGAAAAGCTGTTGATTATAAGAAAAATGGAATTGAATTTATTTTTAAGACAAAAGCTGTATAATAAAAGTTTTTTTATACGCGTATACGTCTAGTTTATCCGCAAAAAAAAAAAAAATACTACCGCTATGAATATTAAAAATTGTATAGTATTTTTTTTCTTCAGCCACCAACACCAAACAAGTAAGTTAAAATTAATAAGTGATTTTGTTTATTATAATCTAACGAACAAGATGAACAGTCGCTTTCTCAAAGGTCTTCAACTCAACGCTCTCTTGTAGACCGTTTGATGAAAAAAAAATGTTCAAAAGAGTTACGAAATCTCACCGAAAGCACCATAGATAAACTGAAAGAGACTGGTTATGCCCAAATGTCCACATTGTGTACAAAATTACGCATTTGCACGTCCTGCCGTCTAGAATTTGACAAACGAGCCATCTGTATATCATCGGTAAAGCAGGGCGCAGGAAGTTCGAAAACGACAACAACTGAAAAATTGCCATCAGCGACATCTGTTTAAACAATTTAATTACGCCCCTTTTCAAAAATGCCCTGTAATATTCTTCAACATCTATACCCATTTCAATATTTTTAACGTTGCAAAACACGCTTTCAACATTCATCTTGAAGAAGAGGGAAAACACTTGTCCTCAAATGTAACAGCAAATTAATGAACAAACGACTAATGCGCGGAGGGCGTGATAAAATCGGAACATTACGGTACATAGTATATTATATTATATGTATATATAATATATAATAAAAACAACTTGTTTTACTCACGCAAGGCCATTAACAATAAAATCAGCATCAAACTTCAATTTCCGGCCGAAATAATTTACACTAAAAAAAATTATTACTAAATGTGAAAATTGTGAAATGTTTGAATTGTCATAACTTTTTTGTTTATTTTCATGGTAGATTGCTAATACAATGGACCGTTTTCTCTAAAAAATTACGTTGGTAAAAAGATAGGGTTTTGAGATATTTGAGTTTTTGTGACAAAAATGATATTTTTTAATGTTAAAAAAGATTTTTTTCACAGTGTATATTTTCTTAGGAATCGCCATTTAGTTATCTAACTTTGCTGAACAATAAAATCAGCATCAAATCGCGATTTCCGGCCGAAATAATTTACACAGAAAAATTTTTTTTACTAAATGTAAAAATTGTGAAATTTTTGAAATGTTATAACTTTTTTGTTTATTAGTTTACCATCACCAAATTTTTATGGTAGATTGCTAATACAATGGACCGTTTTCCCTAAAAAATTCAAGTTGGTAAAAAGATAGGGTTTTGAGATATTTGAGTTTTTGTGACAAAAATGATGTTTTTCAATGATAAAATAGATTTTTTTTCACAGTGTATATTTTCTTAGAAATCACCATTTAGCTATCTAACTTTGCTGAAAAATTCATAACAATCGAACAATCCGTTTTTGCTGTGCATATTTTTGAATATTTTTGAACCATTTTCACATACACCCTTTTGAAAAGTTAGTCGTGGCTCTAAATAAAAATTTGATATCGAAAAATGGCGATTTAGATGGAACTGAAAAACTGTGCAAAGTTTCAGTTCAATAGAAAATCATGAATTAAAAATTTTCCTTAATTTTGATGCTGTTGCTTGGAATCGCTCACCTATTATCATCACCTTCATCGCCGCCGCCGCCGCCGCCGTCGTTGTCATCGTCACTTGTGTCGGTGAGAGTCGCAACCGATGGGTGATCAACAATTTTGCATTGTTTATCACCAATGCGGTTTTGCTTTTCAGCAGAGTTGGAGAGTAGTGTTGGCTTGCTTGATGATTGTGTGTTTAGTTTCGGGTACGTTACGTATGTGCTTTTACCGTTAACCACAATGCGAGACGGTAACGTCTTCTCCAGTCTCATTCGAAGAACTCTGACGCCGTTTGGAATCCCAGGTAAGAAATTTTTCCATACATCATTTTCGATGGAGATGACTTTACCGTACTGCTGCATGTGGCGCACGATGATATCGTTCGACATTTGCGGTGAAAGGTCGTGGATCTTCACGGTGGTCGTGGGGCCATCCACGTAGACTGGGATGTAATACGTTTTTCCTTCGTGGATGTAGTAATGTTGGAGATGATGTTGCTTTTGTAATCGTGGTGCTACGCCAGCGTCATTCATCTCAATATACACACAGTTTTTGATATTGTGTATTTGGATGTTCTTGACGTCGGCCAGGTCGAGTTTTAAGTCGTCCTTGAGGAATTCCTCAATCTGGTCCAGTACAGGTCGTCGTGGCAGGACACTAAAGTCGACGACGAGTGTGTTTTTCCTATGCGTAGACATCCTGCAAAGGCTGCAAAATTCCAACACAACAGGAACGACGGACTAAGACGTAGAGCTGTACGAAAACACTTGTGAATTCCTAAAGGTATCTCAAAAAGGAACCACAGCTCATCTAATCTGATCTCAATTCTTCACACTACTCTCTAGCCTCTACCTTACTGTCTACTTTGCCCTCTATTCCAACCGTCTATCCTAAGCTCTATCATAACCTACAACCTTACCTTCTGCCCCACCCTCTTAACTATCCTCTACCATAAACACTGCACTATCCTTTACCATAACCTCTAGTCTATATTGTGCTTAATCGTACCGTCTACCCTAACATTTTTCCTACCCTCAAACCTACTCTCTATTCTACCCTTCTCCCTACCGTCCATTCTATCCTCTACCCTAACCTTCTACTCCACTCCCTCTACTCTATCCTTCACCCAAACCCTCTACCCGACCGTCTGCTCCACCCTTTAACCTACCAGCTACCCTACCATCTACCATGACCCTCTACCCTGTGTCTCATAAAGCCCGATCGGTAGATACCCATATTGCATGATATTATAGCTCAAACTACAATTCCGTGGCCGCCATCTTAGGTATGGTCCGCCATCTTGGGTTTCAAAATGGCGTCGGATATTCATTTTTGAGATCTACTCATAAAGCCCGATCGATAGATACCCATATTACATGGTTTCATAGTACAAATTCTCATTCTGAGGCCACCATTTTGGATGTGGGCCGCCATCTTGGATGTCGAAATAGAGTCAAATATCGTTTTTTGACTTCTACTCATGAAGCCCGATCGATAGATACCCATACGGCATAGTATCATAGCTCAAACTACCATTCCGTGGCCGCCATCTTGGATATGGTCTGCCATCTTGGATTTCAAAATGGCGTTAAATATCGAATTTTTACATCTACTCATGAAGCCCGATCGATAGATACCCATATTGCACGGTATCGTAGCTCAAACTACCATTCCATGGCCGCCATCTTGGATATGGTCCGCCATCTTTGATTTTGAAATGGGGTCAAATATCGATTTTGACTTCTACTCATGAAGCCCGATCGATAGATACCCATATTGCATGGTATCAAAGCTCAAACTACCATTCCGTGACCGCTATCTTCGATATGATCCGCCATCTTGGATTTTAAAATGGCGTAAAATATCGATTTTGACTTCTACTCATCAAGCCCGATCGATAGATACCCATATTGCATGGCATTATAGATCAAACTACCATTCCATGGCCGCCATATTGGATATGGCACACTTGGATTTCAAAATGGCGTCGGATATTCATTTTTGAGTTCTACTTGTGAAGCCCGTTCGATAGATACCCATATTGCATAGTATCCGAAGCAGCATTGCCGTTGAAAACATATATTCTTGAGTTTTGACCGCCATCTTGGAACCTAAGCCGCCATCTTGAATTTCAATATCCCTGCTACCACCTCCGCATATTAAGGAATGTGTATACCAAATTTGATTGAAATTTCTTGACGCATTTCAGAGTTATGCTTATGTACCGGCATACATATATACATACATACATACAGACATATAAACATACAAATATACAAACATACAAGCATATAAACATACAATCATACATACATCGACTTTTGTATGTTTTGATTAACAACTCTGCCGAAGAAATTAAATGTAAATTATTAACCATAGTCAAGATTCCAGGGAAATATTTTTTTTTTCGCATTGGAAATGAAGCTCACAGATCGTGACAATATGCATTCTTTGCAGCATCGTTTACGCCACCTAGTAAACCAGTCACGAACTATATTGTCCACTATGAGCAAGGTATGGGTGTGGAGAACATCTTCTCTGTAGAAAGTATTCTAAAATTTTGCATAATTCTGGAGATATTCACATATAAAGGACGCTGGGCGTTCGGGGCATCTGCCCTATAAATAGGACGCTGGGCGGATATGGGTTAAGATACCTTTTCGGATTTCTTTCTAAGAATCATTGGAGAAATTTCAGAAAGAATTCTGAACTTTTAATTTCCTAAAAATAAAACGCTGTTAGAATATCTGGAATACATGGATGGTTTTCTGAAAGAATCTCCGAAGAATTTTCTGAAATAATTCATGGAGGAGTTTTTTAAGTATGATTTTTTTATGGAAGGATTTTTGATGAAATTTCTGGAGGGTCCTCTATAGGAATTATTGGAGAATATATGCCTCCAAGAATGTCATTCGTAAATTTCCATGAAAAAAGAGATATACATATAAAATATTATGCAAGATAATGTGCTTATGAAACTTATGAGATTACCGCCAAGAATTTTGTTGATAATTCATTATGGTTTACAAAAGAGACTCGTTTGATATCTAAATCAGAATAAGTGAGGATTTTCAAAGTACTGCTATACGAAATCATTAAATGAAGTCGCACAAAATGTTCCAAAACATTCACTAGAAGAACTTCAG
The DNA here is from genome assembly GCF_035046485.1 of Aedes albopictus. Lineage (NCBI taxonomy): Eukaryota > Metazoa > Arthropoda > Insecta > Diptera > Culicidae > Aedes > Aedes albopictus. The sequence continues at coordinate 56,431,494 of NC_085136.1, forward strand.
GAAAATACGTCTAATATGCACAAGAAAAACAATAGCAACTGTTTAAAGATTATCACTTTTATTGCTATCAGGTTTAACCTTTGGAGCCGGAGGGGTCAAAATGACCCCGGCGATGAAACCGAGCAAAACAACTGGCTCACTGTGCCTTTTGTGTGCATTTTATAGTATAAGTGTCTTCGGAAGAAATGTCAAAAATAGCAGAATGAACGACTTTGCAAAAGAAAGTTTTCTTCTAATGCGCTTCTCTAAAAAGCTAAAACTGATCTAGATCAGTTGCAACTTGTCTAGATCAAATATTATGTTACTAAATTTTAGTGCAAACTCTTACAAGACACTTCCCTGAAAACAGCAAACCTCTAGGATGGATATCCAGAGCACTAGAAGTTTTGTCTGTCCATAACAGCGTTCTGCCCCAGTGTGCCACGTCAGGTTGCAGGTCAATATGGGCAAGAGGAAGGAAGTGATGATTGCAATCATTTGTAGCTACAGTAGACCGAATACACCTTTGCGTCTGCACAAATTCATGAGGATTTCGAAGTGTTGGTGGGATGGAGTTGACAGAGGGTTCACACATTAGTGCGTGGATGCCAGGCGTAAGGTTTAGTGTGTTTAATTTACTCTGAATATAATGCGACACAGTTCGCTTGATTGCATAACTCGTAGGCGTTATCTGATAGATTGACAATGTGCTGTGAAAGTTGGAAGGAAGGAAAACGGGCTTTTCAACCCATATCTGTTCTAGCGATGGCTATGAACATGTGAATATACATAAGCTGTATATGTGGAGAGGAGAAAGTGTATAGAAAGATACAAAGTAATAGGAAAGGGATGGGCCAGGGAATGAACCCAGGACCATCTGCATATTAATCAGAAACGGTACTCACTAGACCACCAAGCCCGTAAAAAAAGTGTATTAACCCTCGAGCGATCGCGCTGTTATATTTTGTACAACACGTTGAAAAAATCTCGCTTTTTGTACTCAGCATTAGCGTGGTGCTGACGCAGGTAGCCAACCGCGCGAGTTACGGAAGGTTAAAGGGTTACTAAATTTAGTTGGTTGTAAATGAAGGTATACTTGTCCTCTTTATGATTTTCCACTATGTGGTCCAATTTATTCCGGAGTGGCCACCGGCAATCAGTTAGAAGAAAAAGTGAGGTTTTGGCTTTAAAATATCCTTTCAATAAAATGTTTAATGTAAGTTAGATGAATCCATTCGGTTAATCTTCTTACCATTAACGTATATTGGACATAAAGGGGAAGTTTTAAGTTTCACAGTACTTGAGGCTGATTAGTTGCTTACGACGCCACTTAGTGGCAGTATTCTGAAGTTAGATCTTGCTCCAAGTTTCAAAACGCACCATGCTGTGGTGTGAGGGTTCAATTCCTGCTCCGGACGATTAAGCTTTTCGTCAGAATAGTTTCTTTTTCGTATGCACTGGTGCATGCTCCTCATTGACGTATCTAGGATTTTTTCCTAGGGGGTGCCTGGGGGGTGCCAGTTTCAGTGGCTTCCAGGTTGTTTTGCTTTTTTTTTTTTTTTGTAAAAAGAAATACCGATCCACCCTCAATTTCTTAGTACAATGATATACTGTGTCGCGGGACAAATTAGCCCAAAAATTTATACGCGCTCTTATTTAAAGAACAGTTTTTTTTAATCCGAACCGTTGTACTGATTTAACACTCTCCCCGCCATGTGAGGTTTGAGAACCTGATAACTTGATTACATAAAAAACATGGAATTTATATTTTCAGTTTGAACTATACAATCATCACAACCCCTTTGTTTGTGGATTGAATACATTGATTAAGAATACATTTCCAGAGCAATTGTTAGAAGTGTAAATCTCCTAAACTATAAAATATTCACAAATTTGCGTGTAACTTGTATTCATCGTGACATCCTCTTTGTTTATTGCATGATAACAACCCTTATAAAATAGTTTTCAAGAACAATTGTAAGAGACTTTTTTTTCCTCATCTGTTGTGAAAATTAAGCCACTGCGTCCAATAAGCTGAACTTTTGTGGCATTATAAGAATTAAAAATACTTGAAAATGCAAAATCATTTTTGCAATTGCATTTTTGGTTTGGCCACAACATTCGATTTTTCTCTTCGGGATTCTGACTCTATGATATAATTTAATACAAGAAATTGGTGTTTTCGGCAAAACATTGTTTCGGTAATTCCTCAGCGAATATTCCCGGCAATTTATTTGGAAATTGTTTTGCAATTTATTTTAATTAGGACTCCTTTTAGAAATCTCTCAGTAATTGCTTGAATGTGGCAAATTTCTTTTGCAATATCTCTAAGAATTTATTTGGTAATATGTCTGGAATTTGATATTAAACACCTTTTACGCATCCTTTGAAAATGTCATCGGAAATTACTTTGGAAATTTCTTCGGCAATTCCACTAGCAGTTTATTTGACATTTTTTTTATTTCATATGCAAATCTTTTGACATGTTTTCTGAAGCAACTCCCGACCAATTTTTTAAGTAGTCTTTCAAGGGATGTTCAAGCAATTATATTGATATTTGCTTTTTAAAATTCTCCCATGACTCTTCAGGTAGTTTCTTTAGGAATTCTTTTAGTGAAGCCTTTGTTAATTCATTCGATATTGACTCTGGGAACTTCCTCACATTTTTTTTTTTGGAAATATCTTCGGCAAGTCATTTTACTTTTTTTTTCGGACTTTCGTCGATTTTTAGACTTCCATTATCTATGCTATTAGGTATTTCTTCACCAATTTCTTCGGAAACTCCTTCGGAAGTTCTTTTAAAAATCGCTTCTATAATTTAAATAAATATTCTTTAGACAACTTCTTCTTGATTTCTTCAGTAATTATGTAAGGAATTCCTGCAGCAGATGATTTCGGAATACCTTCGGTATTTCCGATGTTACTTGCATTGAACGTCTATTTGGGAATTTTATCAGCAAATCCTTTGGAAATCTTGGAAACTTCTATTATTACTTTAGGAATTTCTTCGGTAACTCTTTTGGAAATTCATTGGGCAATTTTCTTAGAGATTCCATACGAGAATTTCTTTAAAAAAACTCTGGTGGTTCTTTAAAAATTCTTTTACTGCAATTACTTTTGGAATTCTTTCTAAATTCTCTTAAGGAATTCCTTTGATGATTTCGGAAAATTCTTCGAAAATTTCTTCAAAATTTTTTTGTGGAATTTTTTATAAAATATGTTTTGGCAATTTTTTGTGAGGTTTGATTCGGCCAATTTCTTTAAAAAGCCTTACTATTTTTATCAGGAATTCCTCTAGTAGTTCTTATATGAATTCTTTTGGTAACTACTTTGAAAGCTCTAAGGTAATTTTGATGGTTTTTCCCGGCAATTTCTCTGGGAATTTGTCGGGAAATTTTTCGTGAATTTAAAAGGATTTTCTTTAAGCAAGTCCATTTGAGAATTTTTAAATTTCCAGTTCAGCAATTTTTGGAAGCAATAAATTTAAATACAATTAAATCATAAAAAATTACAAAAGTAAACACGATAAAATTACCAAAATAACTGAAAAAGAAATTATTAAAATAATTACGAATAGTAATTGAAATATGAAAAAAAAATCAAAGAAATTGTTGATTGCATTCCCAAGAAACGTAACTAGCTGAAGGTTAGTTTCTTAAACTAAAGTTTGCTTAAGAGTGGTTTGTTCCTCTCATATAAAGCTAAAATGTTCGGTTCCAATGAAACTACCGTAGAAATTAAAAAATAAAAACAACTATGCCTAAGGAACCCTCAAAGAAATGGCCATACTGCGGTTTAGCAAATTCCGAGCCATGTGCTCGAATTCCAACAGAACGCGATTTTTTCCACAAATTCATCTCTCATTTTGTCAATTAGCAACATACTGTGCCTTCTAATTGATTACAAGTTTTTCCCGTACATTCCTACAGGATTTCCCTAGAGATTTCTCTACAAATTCCAACTATTTCCGAAATTCGTTTAGGGATTCCTCTAGAGATTTCTATTGGGATTCCTTCAGCTAGAATTCCTTGAAGAAGGCCAAGGGGAGTTCCAGGTGTAATGCAATGATTAATATCTAGAGTAATCCATGAATTCCTGGATGAGTCTTTAGAAAAAAATGTCTGGAAGAATCAAAGGCGTTTATGGAAGTATCCTAGGAAAACTGCCTAGAAGAATACCGGCAAGAATTCCAGGAGATATCTCTAGAGGGATTCCTGCAGATATTACAGTAATATTTTGTGGAGGAGACCTAGGAGGCATTCCTGAAACATTAGATGCAGCCGGAATCGCTTAATCCTAGGAGGAGTTCCTAGAAGAATACCACAGAAGGAATAGCTTGAAAAATCCAGCTGAAATTCCTAGATAAAGGCCAAGAGGAGTTCCTGTAGGAATCACATGAGAAATTTATGAGAGAATCCGTGGACAAAATATCTTGGATAAAAATTCCTAGTGGAATCACTGGAGAGTTTCTGAAGAAATCACAAGAATAATCTCAGGAGGTATTCCTAGATAGATTCAGGGATGTATTACAGTAGAAGTTCTTGGGGAAATCCCCTGTGAAATTTCTGGAAGAGCCTCTGTAGAAAGTCCTGGATATATCCTTGAAGAAATGTATGGAAGAATCAATGAAGGAATTTTATAGAAAAAATTCAGGGAGACCTTCCGGAATAACTTTCCTAGTAGAATTCCAGAAGGTAGCACAGTGAGAATTTTTAGAGAAGAAGAGAAATTGCTGGAAGAATCGCAGCAGGAGATGCTTGAGAAATCCTAGCTACAATTTCCGGATGAAGGCCAATATAAGCGCCTGGAGGAATTCCAAGAGAAATTTCTGGAAGAATCTCTGAATGAAATCTCTGAAGGAATTCCTGGAAGAATCACCGGAGGTACTGCTGAGGAACTTCTGAAAGCATCCCAGGAAGGTTGCTTGAATAATTCCACCAAAAATTCCTGAAGAAACCCCAATAGAATTTTTTTGAGGATTCCTTAGGAAAATTCTGAGAAGAATCATAGTAAGAATTTCCAAAGAAATCTTAGCCGAATTTGCTGGATTAATCTCTGCAGAAATTTCTAGTATGTACAACCCCATCAGGACTGCCTGAGGGAAGTTTATTGAAGAAATATCGTGAGGAATCCATAAAGGAAGCCTAGAGAAATCACTGTACGAATAGATAGAGGTATTTCTGAAGGAATCTATTCAGAAATCTGATGATTGTTCTTCCAAAACGCCAAAACGTACAACAGTTATATAAGTAATTCCGGATGTGCTTAAGTTTTGTTCAAATGTGCCATTGATAAATGTTAACAAATTTTAGGTGACTATCAAGGAAAAAATCTAGGGGGTGCCAAATTTATTCTAGGGGGTGCCAGGCACCCCTGGAACCCCCCCTAGCTACGCCAATGATGCTCCTGCTCCATGTGCCGCTCGTCTAGTGTTTAGTTTCATTCAGTCCACTGTACAGCCTCTGACTGAAGACGGTGTCCGTGTCTTTATTAGGATTTTATTAATGAAGGAAATTGAAGCATTTCCCTTGAAAATTACAAGGGGATAAATAACAAGATATAAAAATTGAAATGTATGAGCTCTATAATTTATTGATTTTTTAAATGCATTACATCGTTACGAATAGACACTCGTTGATGGAACAATCATTCCAGCCCCCAATTAGAAACCATAAAATTCCACTCAGTTTGAATCCTAGTCCTTGATTTCGCCCAAATGAACTCCGCCAAATCCAGACGTTTCCCATTAGGGTGTAAATCATGCGAGACGATGCCTTTCCACCACCACCACCACCATACAGCGAACATTGGATCACATTTCACTTGGCGAAAAGCGATTACATACCGCCTTCAGCATTCCATCAATTCCCAGCACAGCAGCGCACAAGGACAACGACAAGTCGGGCCTCCTTCTCGGTGCAAATGCAATTTATCATCTCTATCAAGCAGCAGCGGCGTGGTGGCTCGGCGTTCCTCCGTTCTGTGCTGGAACGACTCGCAGTCTAGGCCGACGAGACGAGAACAAGAGCCTTTTCCACTCGGGTAGCTTCAGACAATGCCGGAGGAATTCATCCAACCAACCAACCGTCGTCGTCTCCGACGACGAAGTTCCACAGCACCATGGTTCCTGGAGGTGGGCGAAGCCGCAATCCGTGTCAAAGGTTAACCGAGAGTTTTGCCTACGACGAGATTCGATTTGGCGATGAAATCAAACCCGTCGTGGAAGTGCTTCAATTTGAATGCCGACTCAAGATTCGTTCGGTTGTGGAATTCGAGAATTTGTGGCGGACGTCCTTCCCAATTACCGTAAATCGAATTACGCTTGTTTACTTGGGCGCAGTTTCCCATTTTTGTTGTTTACCCAAAAAACAGCAGCCGCGCCCCTCGCTAATGAGACTCGAAAGTTAATTGTTTTCTCAGGAAGAAAATTTCCGCGAAAGTTATATCTTGGATGAGGAGAGACACCAGCGTGCTCGATGACACCGGAAGATAGGTGGTACCATCCGAATAAGGACAGCAGCAGCGAGGCGCGTCCTTCTTTCCGACTGAAGTCTCGTCGCTTGTTGTCAACATCAATGACGATGATGACGCGAATGCTCTGCAATGTTTATTTACAGTCGGCGACGAGGACGAGGCGCGCGTTCATCGTACTTATATTCCGAAAACTTGATAAGCTTACACACAGTGTATAGAGATATAGGTATAGAGGCCTCTATTAGCTTCAGCACAGCACAGTGCGCTGCATAGATATGCCTAGAGTTGGAGTTGCCTCCTAATTGTTTGCTTCCGCTTGTTTCTTCGAATTAATTAAAATGTCTCTCAGCGAAGTTTTCGTAAATACAATGAGGAGTTCAGCTAGGATGCAATACAGCAGAGATACCATTATTTTGAAAATTTCAGAGATTTACAAAAAGTTTGAAACAAGATGTCCCCTAGAAATTCTGGAAATACTCCGGAATTTCCAGAGGAAATTCGTTGGAATTTCCAGGGGAAATTCTTTGGAATTTTGAGGGAAAATTCGTTGGAATTTTCAGGGGAAATTCGTTGGAATTTTCAGGGGAAATTCGTTGGAATTTCCAGGGGAAATTCTTTGGAATTTCCAGGGGAAATTCTTTGGAATTTTGAGGGGAAATTCTTTGGAATTTTCAGGGGAAATTCGTTGGAATTTTCAGGGGAAATTCGTTGGAATTTTCAGGGGAAATTCGTTGGAATTTCCAGGGGAAATTCTTTGGAATTTCCAGGGGAAATTCTTTGGAATTTTGAGGGGAAATTCGTTGGAATTTCCAGGAGAAATTCGTTGGAATTTCCAGGAGAAATTCGTTGGAGTTTCCAGAGGAAATTCGTTGGAATTTCCAGGGGAAATTCGTTGGAATTTCCAGGAGAAATTCGTTGGAATTTCCAGGGGAAATTCGTTGGAATTTCCAGGGGAAATTCGTTGGAATTTCCAGGGGAAATTCGTTGGAATTTCCAGGGGAAATTCGTTGGAATTTCCAGGGGAAATTCGTTGGAATTTCCAGGGGAAATTCGTTGGAATTTCCAGGGGAAATTCGTTGGAATTTCCAGGGGAAATTCGTTGGAATTTCCAGGGGAAATTCGTTGGAATTTCCAGGGGAAATTCGTTGGAATTTCCAGGGGAAATTCGTTGGAATTTCCAGGGGAAATTCGTTGGAATTTCCAGGGGAAATTCGTTGGAATTTTCAGGGGAAATTCGTTGGAATTTTCAGGGGAAATTCGTTGGAATTTTCAGGGGAAATTCGTTGGAATTTCCAGGGGAAATTCTTTGGAATTTCCAGGGGAAATTCTTTGGAATTTTGAGGGGAAATTCGTTGGAATTTTCAGGGGAAATTCGTTGGAATTTTCAGGGGAAATTCGTTGGAATTTTCAGGGGAAATTCGTTGGAATTTCCAGGGGAAATTCTTTGGAATTTCCAGGGGAAATTCTTTGGAATTTTGAGGGGAAATTCGTTGGAATTTCCAGGAGAAATTCGTTGGAATTTCCAGGAGAAATTCGTTGGAGTTTCCAGAGGAAATTCGTTGGAATTTCCAGGGGAAATTCGTTGGAATTTCCAGGAGAAATTCGTTGGAATTTCCAGGGGAAATTCGTTGGAATTTCCAGGGGAAATTCGTTGGAATTTCCAGGGGAAATTCGTTGGAATTTCCAGGGGAAATTCGTTGGAATTTCCAGGGGAAATTCGTTGGAATTTCCAGGGGAAATTCGTTGGAATTTCCAGGGGAAATTCGTTGGAATTTCCAGGGGAAATTCGTTGGAATTTCCAGGGGAAATTCGTTGGAATTTCCAGGGGAAATTCGTTGGGATTTCCAGGGGAAATTCGTTGGGATTTCCAGGGGAAATTCGTTGGAATTTCCAGGGGAAATTCGTTGGAATTTCCAGGGGAAATTCGTTGGAATTTCCAGGGGAAATTCGTTGGAATTTCCAGGGGAAATTCGTTGGAATTTCCAGGGGAAATTCGTTGGAATTTCCAGGGGAAATTCGTTGGAATTTCCAGGGGAAATTCGTTGGAATTTCCAGGGGAAATTCGTTGGAATTTCCAGGGGAAATTCGTTGGAATTTCCAGGGGAAATTCGTTGGAATTTCCAGGGGAAATTCGTTGGAATTTCCAGGGGAAATTCGTTGGAATTTCCAGGGGAAATTCGTTGGAATTTCCAGGGGAAATTCGTTGGAATTTCCAGGGGAAATTCGTTGGAATTTCCAGGGGAAATTCGTTGGAATTTCCAGGGGAAATTCGTTGGAATTTCCAGGGGAAATTCGTTGGAATTTCCAGGGGAAATTCGTTGGAATTTCCAGGGGAAATTCGTTGGAATTTCCAGGGGAAATTCGTTGGAATTTCCAGGGGAAATTCGTTGGAATTTCCAGGGGAAATTCGTTGGAATTTCCAGGGGAAATTCGTTGGAATTTCCAGGGGAAATTCGTTGGAATTTCCAGGGGAAATTCGTTGGAATTTCCAGGGGAAATTCGTTGGAATTTCCAGGGGAAATTCGTTGGAATTTCCAGGGGAAATTCGTTGGAATTTCCAGGAGAAATTCGTTGGAATTTCCAGGGGAAATTCGTTGGAATTTCCAGGGGAAATTCGTTGGAATTTCCAGGGGAAATTCGTTGGAATTTCCAGGGGAAATTCGTTGGAATTTCCAGGGGAAATTCGTTGGAATTTCCAGGAGAAATTCGTTGGAATTTCCAGGGGAAATTCGTTGGAATTTCCAGGGGAAATTCGTTGGAATTTCCAGGGGAAATTCGTTGGAATTTCCAGGGGAAATTCGTTGGAATTTCCAGGGGAAATTCGTTGGAATTTCCAGGGGAAATTCGTTGGAATTTCCAGGGGAAATTCGTTGGAATTTCCAGGGGAAATTCGTTGGAATTTCCAGGGGAAATTCGTTGGAATTTCCAGGGGAAATTCGTTGGAATTTCCAGGGGAAATTCGTTGGAATTTCCAGGGGAAATTCGTTGGAATTTCCAGGGGAAATTCGTTGGAATTTCCAGGGGAAATTCGTTGGAATTTCCAGGGGAAATTCGTTGGAATTTCCAGGGGAAATTCGTTGGAATTTCCAGGGGAAATTCGTTGGAATTTCCAGGGGAAATTCGTTGGAATTTCCAGGGGAAATTCGTTGGAATTTCCAGGGGAAATTCGTTGGAATTTCCAGGGGAAATTCGTTGGAATTTCCAGGGGAAATTCGTTGGAATTTCCAGGGGAAATTCGTTGGAATTTCTAGGGGAAATTCGTTGGAATTTCCAGGGGAAATTCGTTGGAATTTCCAGGGGAAATTCGTTGGAATTTCCAGGGGAAATTCGTTGGAATTTCCAGGGGAAATTCGTTGGAATTTCCAGGGGAAATTCGTTGGAATTTCCAGGGGAAATTCGTTGGAATTTCCAGGGGAAATTCGTTGGAATTTCCAGGGGAAATTCGTTGGAATTTCCAGGGGAAATTCGTTGGAATTTCCAGGGGAAATTCGTTGGAATTTCCAGGGGAAATTCGTTGGAATTTCCAGGGGAAATTCGTTGGAATTTCCAGGGGAAATTCGTTGGAATTTCCAGGGGAAATTCGTTGGAATTTCCAGGGGAAATTCGTTGGAATTTCCAGGGGAAATTCGTTGGAATTTCCAGGGGAAATTCGTTGGAATTTCCAGGGGAAATTCGTTGGAATTTCCAGGGGAAATTCGTTGGAATTTTCAGGGGAAATTCGTTGGAATTTCCAGGGGAAATTCGTTGGAATTTCCAGGGGAAATTCGTTGGAATTTCCAGGGGAAATTCGTTGGAATTTCCAGGGGAAATTCGTTGGAATTTCCAGGGGAAATTCGTTGGAATTTCCAGGGGAAATTCGTTGGAATTTCCAGGGGAAATTCGTTGGAATTTCCAGGGGAAATTCGTTGGAATTTCCAGGGGAAATTCGTTGGAATTTCCAGGGGAAATTCGTTGGAATTTCCAGGGGAAATTCGTTGGAATTTCCAGGGGAAATTCGTTGGAATTTCCAGGGGAAATTCGTTGGAATTTCCAGGGGAAATTCGTTGGAATTTCCAGGGGAAATTCGTTGGAATTTCCAGGGGAAATTCGTTGGAATTTCCAGGGGAAATTCGTTGGAATTTCCAGGGGAAATTCGTTGGAATTTCCAGGGGAAATTCGTTGGAATTTCCAGGGGAAATTCGTTGGAATTTCCAGGGGAAATTCGTTGGAATTTCCAGGGGAAATTCGTTGGAATTTCCAGGGGAAATTCGTTGGAATTTCCAGGGGAAATTCGTTGGAATTTCCAGGGGAAATTCGTTGGAATTTCCAGGGGAAATTCGTTGGAATTTCCAGGGGAAATTCGTTGGAATTTCCAGGGGAAATTCGTTGGAATTTCCAGGGGAAATTCGTTGGAATTTCCAGGGGAAATTCGTTGGAATTTCCAGGGGAAATTCGTTGGAATTTCCAGGGGAAATTCTCCGGAGTTTCCCAGGGAAATTCTCCGGAATGTCCAGGGGAAATTCTCCGGAATGTTCAGGGGAAATTCGTTGGAATTTCCAGAGGAAATTCTCCGGAATTTCCAGCGGAAATTCTCCGCAATTTCCAAGGGAAATTCTCGGGAATTTCCAGGAAAAAATTCTCCGGAATTTCCAGGAAAAATTTTTCCGGAATTTCCAAGGAGAAATTTTCCGGAATTTCCAGGGAAAATTCTCCGCAATTTCCAGGGGAAATCCTCCGCAATTTCCAAGGGAAATTCTCAGCAATTTCCAAGGGAAATTCTCCGGAATATCCAAGAGAAATTCTCAGGAATTTCCAAGGGAAATTCTCCGGAATTTCCAAGGAAAATTCTCCAGAGTTTCCAAGGGAAATTCTCCGGAATTTCCAGGGGAAATTCTCCGGAATTTCCAGGGGAAATTCTCCGGAATTTCCAGGGGAAATTCTCCGGAATTTCCAGGGGAAATTCTCCCGGAATTTCCAGGGGAGAAATTCTCCGGAATTTCCAGGGGAAATTCTCCGGAATTTCCAGGGGAAATTCTCCGGAATTTCCAGGGGAAATTCTCCTGAATTTCCAGGGGAAATTCTCCGGAATTTCCAGGGGAAATTCTCCGGAATTTCCAGGGGAAATTCTCCGGAATTTCCAGGGGAAATTCTCCGGAATTTCCAGGGGAAATTCTCCGGAATTTCCAGGGGAAATTCTCCAGATTTTTCCAGGGGAAATTCTCCGGAATTTCCAGGGGAAATTCTCCGGAATTTCCAGGGGAAATTCTCCGGAATTTCCAGGGGGAAATTCTCCGGAATTTCCAGGGGAAATTCTCCGGAATTTCCAGGGGAAATTCTCCGGAATTTCCAGGGGAAATTCTCCGGAATTTCCAGGGGAAATTCTCCGGAATTTCCAGGGGGAAATTCTCCGGAATTTCCAGGGGGAAATTCTCCGGAATTTTCCAGGGGGAAATTCTCCGGAATTTCCAGGGGGAAATTCTCCGGAATTTCCAGGGGAAATTCTCCGGAATTTCCAGGGGAAATTCTCCGGAATTTCCAGGGGAAATTCTCCGGAATTTCCAGGGGAAATTCTCCGGAATTTCCAGGGGAAATTCTCCGGAATTTCCAGGGGAAATTCTCCGGAATTTCCAGGGGAAATTCTCTGGAATTTCCAGGGGAAATTCTCCGGAATTTCCAGGGGAAATTCTCCGGAATTTCCAGGGGAAATTCTCCGGAATTTCCAGGGGAAATTCTCCGGAATTTCCAGGGAAAATTCTCTGGAATTTCCAGGGAAAATTCTCTGGAATTTCCAGGGGGAAATTCTCCGGAATTTCCAGGGGAAATTCTCCGGAATTTCCAGGGGAAATTCTCTCTGAATTTCCAGGGGAAATTCTCCGGAATTTCCAGGGGAAATTCTCCGGAATTTCCAGGGGAAATTCTCCGGAATTTCCAGGGGGAAATTCTCCGGAATTTCCAGGGGAAATTCTCCGGAATTTCCAGGGGAAATTCTCCGGAATTTCCAGGGGAAATTCTCCGGAATTTCCAGGGGAAAATTCTCCGGAATTTCCAGGGGAAATTCTCCGGAATTTCCAGGGGAAATTCTCCGGAATTTCCAGGGGAAATTCTCCAGATTTTCCAGGGGAAATTCTCCGGAATTTCCAGGGGAAATTCTCCGGAATTTCCAGGGGAAATTCTCCGGAATTTCCAGGGGAAATTCTCCGGAATTTCCAGGGGGAAATTCTCCGGAATTTCCAGGGGAAATTCTCCGGAATTTCCAGGGGAAATTTTCCGGAATTTCCAGGGGAAATTCTCCGGAATTTCCAGGGGAAATTCTCCGGAATTTCCAGGGGAAATTCTCCGGAATTTCCAGGGGAAATTCTCCGGAATTTCCAGGGGAAATTCTCCGGAATTTCCAGGGGAAATTCTCCGGAATTTCCAGGGGAAATTCTCCGGAATTTCCAGGGGAAATTCTCCGGAATTTCCAGGGGAAATTCTCTGGAATTTCCAGGGGAAATTCTCCGGAATTTCCAGGGGAAATTCTCCGGAATTTCCAGGGGAAATTCTCCGGAATTTCCAGGGGAAATTCTCCGGAATTTCCAGGGGGAAATTCTCCGGAATTTCCAGGGGAAATTCTCCGGAATTTCCAGGGGAAATTCTCCGGAATTTCCAGGGAAAATTCTCTGGAATTTCCAGGGAAAATTTTCTGAATTTCCAGGGGAAATTCTCCGGAATTTCCAGGGGAAATTCTCCGGAATTTCCAGGGGAAATTCTCCGGAATTTCCAGTGGAAATTCTCCGGAATTTCCAGGGGAAATTCTCCAGGGGAAAGTCTCCGGAATTTCCAGGGGAAATTCTCCTTTATTTCCAGAGAAAGTTCTTCGGAATTTCCAGTGAAAATTCTCCGGAATTTCCAGGGGAAATTCTTCGGAATTTTTAGGAGAAGTTCTCCAGAATTTCCAAGGGAAATTCTCTGGAATTTCCAGGGGAAATTCTCCGGAATTTCCAGGGGAAATTCTTTGGAATTTTTAGGATACATTCTCCAGAATTTCCAAGGGAAATTCTCTGGAATTGCCAGGAGAAATTCTTCGGAATTTCCAGGGGAAATTCTCCGGAATTTTCAGGGGAAATTCTCAGCAGTTTTCACAGGAAATTCTCCGGAATTTCTCGTGAAGATTCTCCGAAATTTTCTAAGAATATTCTTTGGAAGTTACAGGGGAAGTTTTCCGAAACTTCCTGGAGAATTTCTTCGAAATTTAAATGAGAAATTCTCCGGAATTTCCAGCATTGATAACACTGGTAAATCCCTTCAACCAAATAAAACTACCATGATTGTGATGTGATAAATGGATTTCCCCCAAGCCACCCACCTCGCATATTGGTCATCTCGAATATTAGCAGAGATTGTGATTCATACAAATCAGTAAGCGGATTACCTTAGTTTTCAATTAGGTGAACATTGGCCATTTCTCTCTCTCACTCTCTGCTTCTACCGGTCAGTCGGGGACGGACATGTAGCTGACCAACTAGGGTCCAGTCCACCCCAGCTGGAAGTGGAAACAAAAGACGACCAGGGACAAGGCAGGGGGTTAACAATCGGTATGGGGTTTGGACATGGATCGATTGCTGCTCCACTGGCAATCTTAAATCTCCGTTCTGAACCGGCAGCATCGACCGACATGCATCACATGTGGTGACTATGGAGAATGAATGGAGTTTGGTTTTGGGTCTGGGAATATTCGGAATTTGGGGCACTAGCGCTGGCTGGCTGGCTGGTTGGGGAGAAGGTTAAACCGGAACAATCAAAGCACGAAAGCGTGTGATTTGTGTTTTTCATGGTTTGGTTGGGAAAGATAAATTCGATTTATTATTCATTCACACGGGTCTTATGATAAATGACCGAATGACAATGGGTCGGATGGGGCTTGGAAATAAATGAGTGTCGGATTTTCGTAATTGAATCGATAGGAGATTGTTTCATTCTTTTAGTTAGATTGGTTCTTCAAGAATTTTCCCTGGAAAGTACAGAGAATTTCCCTTGCAAATTTCTAGATAATTTTTCCAGGAAATTTTAAATAATTTCCCCTAAATATTTAAGAAACCTTCTCTTGGAAATTTCAGAGAATTTCTTTTTTAAATTCAATAGAATTCCGCAGAATTTCCCCTGGAAATTCCGGAGAATTTCCCCTGGAAATTCCGGAGAATTTTCCCTGGAAATTCCGGAGAATTTCCCCCGTAAATTCCGGAGAATTTCCCCTGGAAATTCCGGGGAATTTCCCTCGAAAATTCCGGAGAATTTCCCTTGGAAATTTCGGAGATTTTTTCTTGAAAATTCTGAAGAATTTTCTTAAGCAATTCAAAAGAATTTTCCCTGGAAATTCTGAAGCATTTTTCGAGGAAACTCCGGAGAATTCCTCCTGGAAATTCCGGGAAATTCTCCCCGCAAATTCTGGAGAGTTTTCCCTGGAAATTCTGGAGAATTTCCCCTGAAAATTTCAGAGAATTTTCCATGGAAATTCCAGAAAATTCCCCTGGAAATACCATGGAATTTCCTCTAGGAAGTTCCGGAGAATTTTGCACTAGAAATTCCGGAGATTTTCCACTGGAAATTCCGGAGAATTTTCCCAGAAAATTGAGGAAAATATTTTCTGGAAATACCAGCGATTTTCCCTTCAGAAATTTTGGTGGATTTCTCCTGGAAATTCAGAAGAATTTCCCCTGGAAGTTCTGGGTAATTTCCCCTGCAAATACCGGAAAATTTTCCCTGAAAATTCCCCAGAAATTCCGGAGAATTTTTCCTGGAAATTTCGGAAAATTTTCCCCGGACATTCCGCAGAACTTCCCTTGGAAATTCCGGAGAATTTGCCCTAAAGATTCTGAAGAGTTTTCCCTGAAAATTCCGGAGAACCCGCTCTGGAATTCCGGAAATTTCTAAAGGAATTCAGCAGAATTTCCCCATTAAATTCTGAAGAATTTCTCCTGGAAGTGCTGGAGAGTTTCCCTGGAAATTCCAGAGAATTTCCTCTGCAAAATCCGGAGAATTTTCGCTGCAAATTCCGGAGAATTTCCTCTGCAAATTCTGGAGAATTTTCTTTTGAAATTCTGGAAAAGTTCCTCTGGAAGTTTTAGAAAATTTCCTCTGGACATTCCGGACAATTTGTGCTAGAAAATTTGAAGAATTATCCTTGGAAATACTGGAGGGTTTTGCCTGATAATTAAAAAAGTCTTCAAAATTTGCCGATGTAATACTCAGGAATGTCCTTACGTAATTCTAATGAATTTCCTCAAGAAGCTTTAAAAAAGTTTTGCAGGATTTTTTTTCAAATTTTCTTGGAAATTCTTTCGAATTTTCAAGGCAATTCTTTTGATTTTGTTCCTTTTATCAGGAATTTCCACGAAAAACTCTCAGGAATTTTACCAGAAAAATCTCAAGAATTTCACAAGGAAATGTCATTTTAAAGTTTTTAAAGGTTTTTTCCATGAAAAACTCGCAAATTTCCATTGAAAAATCTAAGGAACTTACCAGAAAGTTCTCAGGAATATCTTAGATTTCCCAGGAAAATTTCAGAAAATTCTTGTGAATTTTACTCATAAAAACTTCTTAAGAAATTCCTAGGCAATTCGTCATAAAATTCCTAATGATTTTTCCAAGAAATTCTCAGAAGTGTCTTCTGAAATTTCCTAGGGAAGAATACTTTGAGGACTTTTGAGAATGTTTCAGAAATTTGGAGATCATCATGAATTTTTCATGAAATTCCTCAAACATTTTATGGAAGTACTCTTGGGAATCATCAGAGGAAAACCTCAGACACTTTTTTTCAGAAAATTCCAAATAACCGTTTGATTAAAACCTAAGCATTTTTTTTTTCAAATTTCTCATGAAATTCTGGGGAATTTAACAATTTAATAGCTTAGAAATTTCTCAGAAATTCTGCATTCTTACGAGTTTGCTTAGAAATTTTTCATAAATTTGTCCATAAATAAGTCTCTGCATAAGAAATAAGTTTCTCCAGAAAATCCTAAAAAGTTTTTTATGGAAATTCTTTTTTCGGGGAATCCTCAGAAATTTCCCCTTGATATTACATATACGGATTTTAAAATGAAATTCTAACAATAAGGATTTTTACAAACAAACAAAATGAAAATTAAGCATGTTTTTTCAGGATATTCAGGGGAATTCCCTCAGGATATTACGGAGGAAGTTCCAAAGAATCTCTTTTAGAAGTACTGAAGTGCACACTCAGCTAATTTAAAAAAAACTGTGTTTCTCTAGAAATTCGAAAAAAAAATTAATGCATTTCCTTGAGAAGCTCTGAGAATTTTACTCTGGAAGTTTTTAAGAATTTCCGCAAAAAATCTTAGCAGTCTCAAAATGTAATTAAAAGATAGAGACGAATGCCCCAGAGGTAAAGTCTCTCTAAACAAAAAAAAAAAATTAAAAGATTTTTTTCTAAAAAAAGCTGTTTTTTTTCTTAAAAATGCGTTCATCAGAAAGTTGTTGAGGATTTTTAGCAAATTTTTCATATTTTCTTCAGCTTATTCTCGATAATTTCTTTAAGAAGTCGTTCTCCGCAATCTCTGGAGAATTTTTATTAAATTTTTCGGAGGAAATTCTGCCAAGAAAACTTGCGGTAGAGGGTTTCCATTGGAAGCATTGAGGATTTTTTCAAGAAATGCTGAAGAATTTCGTAGATCAATTGACAACAATTGCATCTGGAGAATATGATGAATTTTCCCTAAAATTCTAGACAATTTTTAACTCGGTCCGAGGATTCATTCTAAGGATACTCTAGAGGGTTTCCCAAAAATTAAATAAGATTTTGAAATGTTTTTCAAGAAACTTTTCGGCAAAAGTTCTGAGATGTTCCGAAACCACCCTTAAAATGAAAAAAAAATCAAGAAAAATCTAAGATGAAATTCCATTTAAAAACTTCTGAACATTCTGAAAATAAGAAATATGGAAGCTTTCCAGAACTTTTGCAAAAAAAAATGCTTAGGATTTAGCGTGCTCATGGAATTGTCGTGAAAAATTATTAGGAAAAAAAATTAAAAACTTCCACAAGAAATTCTTGGGGTTCAAAAATTTATCAAAAAATATGAACATTCTCACGAATATTTCCCGGAAATTCTAAAGAAACTTTCAGGACATTTCTAACAAAATTCTCATGAACTTTTCCAGAAAATTCTTAAGAATTTCAATGGGAAATCTCCAGGACACACCCATAAATTTGGCTTAAATTTCGTCTGAAAGTTCTAAAGAATTTTCCTTATAAATTGTCATCAACTTTCCCTCAATTCTTAAAAAAAGTTGAAAAATTTAGCATGGCAAGTTCTAGTAAATTTTAGATTACTGCCCAGAGTTTCCTTAGAAATTCTCAGAAATTTCCCAATCTTACACCAAGCATTTTTTCCCAAGAAAATTCTTAATAAAAATTCACAGCAATTTTAAATAATTTCTTCAAAAAATTTGAAGTTTTTATTCCAATCAATTCTAAGGAATTCTGTCAAAATATTCTCTCCAGGAACACAAAAGAACTTTTCACGCAAATCTCTAGAGGGTTCATCCCAAAAATTTCAAGATTTTTTTTTCTACAAATAGCTGATATTTCCATAGTAAATATTCCACAGGAAACTTCATAAAACTTCGTTGCAAATTTCCCAGGGTTTTTAAGAAAATTTTGATAAATTTTCTTAGTGTCTTAGTTTCTGAGAATTCTGAAGAGTTGACCAGGAACACCCTGACAAAATTCCAGAGAATTTGATCTGCAAAATTCCAGAAAATTTGCACCGGAAAATTCGATAGAATTTCCTCTTGAAAATTCTAAACAATTTGCTCAACAAATTTTACGAGATTTTCCCCTGGAAATTCCAGAGAATTTCCTCTGGACAAATTTAGAAGAATTTTTACGGAAGTTCCAAAGAATTTTCTGAAATTTCCGGAGAATTTCTACCGGATATGCCGAAAAAAATCCCCCACTGGTTCAAGTGAATTTCCCCGTCAAATTCCGAAGAATTTTCTGTGGAAATTGTTAAGAATTTCCCTTTTAAATTCTGAAGCATTTCCACTGAAAAATTCAAAGAATTTCCTCCAGCAAAACTTAAGAATTTCCCCTGAAAATTTTCCGGAGAATTGGTCCAGGAAATTTCAGACAAATTTCCATGAGAGTTTCGTAGAATTCGCGGCGGAAATTTTGAGAATATTCCCCGAAAATTTTGGAGAATTTTCCCGGAAATTCCGGAGCAATTCCCTGAAAAATTCTGAGGTTTCTCTCTGAAATTCTCCCAGGAAAATCTTAGGTTTTTCCTTAAAATATTTACAAGAATTTTTCCTGGATTTTTTTTTTTTGAATTTTCTGAAAAAAATCTCAAGAATTTTGTCAGAAAATTTTGAAGATTTTCAACACAAAATACTCCGGATTTTCCGCGAAAAAGAAGAAAAAAAAAACCCTAGGTAATTCTTATAAATTCTCCAAAAAATTTTCGGAAATTTGTCTGTGATTTTCCCAGGATGTTCTCTGGAAATTTTCCAGGAAAATTACAAAAAATCTCCCTGGAAATAGTCAAGAATTAACAGGAATTTCCTCAGATAATTTTCACTAGTTTCTCCAGGAAATTCTCTGGAGTTTTTGAAGAAAATTCTCAGGAATTTTCTCAGGATTCTTTAGAGTTTTCCCAAAAAATTCTCAGAAATTTCCCTTGGAAATACTCAGGAATTTCTCCATAATATTCTCAAAAATTCCCCAGGAAACTCTCGAGAATTTCTAATGGAAATTGTCAAGAATTTTCTCAAGTTCTTAGGAATTTCAACAAAACATTTTCAAAAATTATCACAAAAAAGCTCAGGAAATAAAAAGTAAAGGGATTCTCCGAAACATTGACATTTCGTCATTAGGATTCCAAGATTTTCTCATGACTTTTTCCAGGGAAATCTCAGGAATTATGACAGCAAAATTTCATGAAATTGCCGAAAAATTCTCAGGAATATTCTTGAAATTTTCCAGGATAATTCTGAGAATCCTTAGGAATTTCACATCAATGATTTCTCAGATAATTGCTCATGATTTTCCTCATAAAAGTCTCAGTTTTTTTACGGGAAATTCTCAGGAGTATCTTTTTTCCTGTTCGGATGAGCCACTGCGACCAGTTTTTAGATCTTTTGTGACACTACCCGTATCCTTAGTATATAGTGCATAAAGATTTAGTATTCATTCACACGGGTCTAATGATAAATGACCGAATGACAATGGGTCGGATGAGGCTTGAAAATGAGCGAGTGTCGGATTTTCGAAATTAAATCGATAGGAGATTGTTTCATTCTCTTAGTTAGATCGTCTCTTCTAGAATTTTCCCTGGAAATTACAGACAATTTCCCCTGCAAATTTCTAGATATTTTTTTCAGGAAATTTTAAAGAATTTCCCCTAAATATTAAAGAAACCTTCTATTGAAAATTCCAGAGAGTTTTTTTTTTTAAATTCCATAGAATTTCCTCTGGTATTTTCAGAGAATCTTCCCTGAAATTTCCAGAGAGTTTTCTCTGAAATTTCCAGAGAATATCCTCTAGAAATTCTAGACAATTTCCCTTGGAAATTCCAGCGTATTCCCTCTGGAATTTCCAGAGAGTTTACCCTGGAATTTCTAAAGAATTGCCTCTGGAAATTCCAGAGAATTTTTGTTGAAAATTCCATGAATTTTTCCCTGGAACTTTTAGAGAATTTTCCCTGAAAATTCCAGATAATTTTCCCTAGAATTTCCACAGAGCTTCTTTTGGAATTTCCAGGGAGTTTCCTCCAGAATTTCTAGAGAATTTCCCCAGAAAATTCTAGAGTATTTGCTCTGGAAATATCAGGGAATTGCCTCTGGAAATTCCAGAGTATTTCTTTTGGAAATTCCATAAAATTTCCTATCGAATTTTCATAGAATTTCCCCTGGAAACTCCAATGAATTTTCCCTGGAAATTCCAGAGAATTTCCCCTGGTAATTCTATAGAATTTCCCCTGGAATTTCCAGAGAATATCTTCTTGAAATTCTAGAGAATTTCCCTTGAAAATTTCAGAGTATTTTCTCTAGAAATTCCAGAAAATTTCCTCTGGAAATTCCAGAGAATTGCCTCTGGAAATTCCAGAGTATTTTCCCCGGAAGCTTCAGAGAATTTTCCAGCAATTTCGAGAGAATTTTTCTTGGAATTTCCAGAGAATATTCCAGAGCATTTCCTCTAGAAATTCCAGGGGAAATGCTCTGGAAATTCCAGTGGAAATTCTCCCCTGGAAATTCTAGATATATTGCCATGAAAATCGCAGGAAAACATTTCAACATCAAATTATTAAACAAACTTTCTTCGCCAAATTAACAACTACATACCTTCAAAGCCAAACGTAATCGCCACCCCATCAGTTTCCAGTCGTTGTCCCCAACCAAATCAACGGAAATAAAAAAAAACTTCAACCAAATCTACGACGATACTTCATCAGCTGACAAGGGAAAAATTCCCTCGTTACAAGTTGATACTCGTCGCTCTCCTCCGTCGTCCGTCTTCCCGTTCATACATCTTCAAAGCAACAAGCTAGAACCGGAGAGAATACTCAACTGAAGAGTAAAACATGATGAAACAATTTCCAACTTACAACACGACGACGACGAAAGGGGCCAACTTTGAGACACGACACCCACGCCACATCAACTTTGTGCGCGATGAATTTGCCAACGACTTGGACGACGACGAACTGGCTTCGAGGAGCATGGAATGGATGTAAATGTAGAAGAAGGGGGGGGGGTTCAACTGATTTGCATACTTGTCATGGCACTCGTTTATGCAAACTTTTTTCGCTGTGTCTCTCGCGCTTTTGCAAATTGTATGATACACGCGAAATATGGGGGGCCAACTTACGACTATGTGTTTTCCTTTTTCGGTTAAAATGTAAGAAAACCCGAGTAAACGGTTCAGCTGGAGGGCCTGGCTCTCAGCTTAATGTTCTATGACAACTAATTCAGTTATTATCGCAGACATATTTTGGAACGAGCTCACCAATTTATTTGAAAGTTGTTTTTTTTTTCTACTTCACCAAGGCTTTCGTGTTCGAAATATGTAAATAATATCCCGCACTAACGTCAAATGAGGCAACAACTATTACTCGGGCAAACAACTCAAAAACGAAGTGATGAATTTTCTATGCATAACCAAGGAGTGAAGCAACCCCACTAAGAAAAAGGACCTAGCACACACTCTCTCTCGCTCTCCGTGATCTGGAATGTCATCACCATCCAACGAGAATGTACATCTTCATTTTAGGCTCAATTACTGCCATGGGACCGATTCCGTTGCTCAAGAGTTCAGTTATCTTTTCGGGAAATTTAAAGCAAATTTTCCGTTCCGAATGTGAGGTAGATAACAAATGGTGGCTCCAAAACGGAAACATCCGAAACGAAGAAAGCTCAGACCAGAGTTTACCCGAAAATCAATGCGTAGCAAAACAACGACGAATTCTATCTTATCGAAATTCCGGAGAGTTTCCATTGGAATTCTGGATAATTTCCCTTGTAAATTCCGGAGAATTTCCCTTGGAAATTCTGTAGAATTTCCCTTGGAAATTCCGGAGAATTTCCCTTGGAAATTCCGGAGAATTTCCCTTGGAAATTCCGGAGAATTTCCGTTGGAAATTCCGGAGAATTTCCCTTGGAAATTCCGGACAATTTCCCTTGGAAATTCCGGAGAATTTCCCTTGGAAAATCCGAGTAACTTCCCTTGGAAATTCCGAGTAATTTCCCTTGGAAATTCAGGAGAATTTCCCTTGGAAATTCAGGAGAATTTGCCTTGAGAATTCCGGAAAATTTCCCTTGGAAACTCTGGAGAATTTTCCATGGAAATACCGGAGAATTTCCCTTGGAAATTCCGGAGAATTTCCCTTGGAAATTCCGGAGAATTTCCCTTGGAAATTCCGGAGAATTTCCCTTGGAAATTCCGGAGAATTTCCCTTAAAAATTCTGAAGAATTTTCATTGTGAGTTCCGAAGAATTTCACTTGATAATTCCGGAGAACTTCCCTTGGAAATTCCGAAAAAAAATCCTCTTGGAAACTCCGAAAAATTTCCCCCAAAAATTCCGAAGAATTTCACAAGAAAATTCCGAAAAAATTCCCTTGGAAATTCTGGAGAACTTTCCTTGGAAATTCTTGAGAATTTCTCTTGGAAATTCCGGAGAATTTCCCTTGGAAATTGTTAAGAATGTTTCTTGGAATTTCCGGAGAATTTCCCCTGGAAATTCCGGAGAATTTCCCTTGGAAATTCCGGAGAATTTCCCTTGGAAATTCCGGAGAATTTCCCTTGGAAATTCCGGAGAATTTCCCTTGGAAATCCCGGAGAATTTCCCTTGGAAATTCCGGAGAATTTCCCTTGGAAATTCCGGAGAATTTCCCTTGGAAATTCCGAAGAATCTCCCTTGGAAATTCTGGAGAATTTCCCCTGGAAATTCCGGAGAATTTCCCTTGGAAATTCCGGAGAATTTCCCCTGGAAATTCCGGAGAATTTCCCCTGGAAATTCCAGAGAATTTCCCCTGAAAAATCCGGAGACTTTCCCCTGGAAATTCCGGAGAATTTGACCTGGAAATTCCGGAGAATTTCCCCTGGAAATTCCGGAGAATTTGACCTGGAAATTCCGGAGAATTTCCCCTGGAAATTCCGGAGAATTTCCCCTGGAAATTCCGGAGAATTTCCCCTGGAAATTCCGGAGAATTTCCCCTGGAAATTCCGGAGAATTTCGACTGGAAATTCCGGAGAATTTCCCCTGGAAATTCCGGAGAATTTGACCTGGAAATTCCGGAGAATTTCCCCTGGAAATTCCGGAGAATTTCCCCTGGAAATTCCGGAGAATTTCCCCTGGAAATTCCGGAGAATTTCCCCTGGAAATTCCGGAGAATTTCCCCTGGAAATTCCGGAGAATTTCCCCTGGAAATTCCGGAGAATTTCCCCTGGAAATTCCGGAGAATTTCCCCTGGAAATTCCGGAGAATTTCGACTGGAAATTCCGGAGAATTTCCCCTGGAAATTCCGGAGAATTTCCCCTGGAAATTCCGGAGAATTTCCCCTGGAAATTCCGGAGAATTTCCCCTGGAAATTCCGGAGAATTTCCCCTGGAAATTCCGAGTGGACGATGCTCGAGGAGGACATGCAAGCACTCGGAGTTTTCGAGCGACGGGTGCTAAGGACGATCTTCGGCGGCGTACAGGAGAACGGTGTGTGGCGAAGAAGGATGAACCACGAGCTCGCTGCACTTTACGGCGAACCCAGCATCCAGAAAGTGGCCAAAGCCGGAAGGATACGATGGGCAGGGCATGTTGCAAGAATGCCGGACAACAACCCTGCAAAGTTGGTGTTTGCTAACCATCCGGTTGGTACAAGAAGGCGTGGAGCGCAGAGAGCACGATGGGCGGACCAGGTGGAGCGTGATCTGGCGAGTGTTGGGCGTGACCGACGTTGGAGAGCTGCAGCTGCAAATCGAGTATTGTGGCGGCAAATTGTTGATTCAGTATTATCATGAATTTGATGTTAACTAAATAAATGAAATCCGGAGAATTTTCGGTGGAAATTCCGGAGAATTTTCCGTGGAAATTCCGGAGAATTTTCCGTGGAAATTCCGGAGAATTATCCGTGGAAATTCTGGAGAATTTCTCCTGGAAATTCTGGAGAATTTCCCCTGGAAATTCTGGAGAATTTCCCCTGGAAATTCTGGAGAATTTCCCCTGGAAATTCTGGAGAATTTCCCCTGGAAATTCCGGAGAATTTTCCGTGGAAATTCCGGAGAATTTTCCGTGGAAATTCTGGAGAATTTCTCCTGGAAATTCTGGAGAATTTATCCTGGAAATTCTGGAGAATTTCCCCTGGAAATTCTGGAGAATTTCCCCTGGAAATTCTGGAGAATTTCCCCTGGAAATTCCGGAGAATTTTCCGTGGATATTCCGGAGAATTTTCCGTGGAAATTCCGGAGAATTTTCCGTGGCAATTCCGGAGAATTTTCCGTGGAAATTCCAGAGAATTTTCCGTGGAAATTCTGGAGAATTTCTCCTGGAAATTCTGGAGAATTTCTCCTGGAAATTCTGGAGAATTTCTCCTGGAAATTCTGGAGAATTTCCCCTGGAAATTCTGGAGAATTTCCCCTGGAAATTCTGGAGAATTTCCCCTGGAAATTCTGGAGAATTTCCCCTGGAAATTCTGGAGAATTTCCCCTGGAAATTCTGGAGAATTTCCCCTGGAAATTCTGGAGAATTTCCCCTGGAAATTCTGGAGAATTTCCCCTGGAAATTCTGGAGAATTTCCCCTGGAAATTCTGGAGAATTTCCCCTGGAAATTCTGGAGAATTTCCCCTGGAAATTCTGGAGAATTTCCCCTGGAAATTCTGGAGAATTTCCCCTGGAAATTCTGGAGAATTTCCCCTGGAAATTCTGGAGAATTTCCCCTGGAAATTCTGGAGAATTTCCCCTGGAAATCCTGGAGAATTTCCCCTGGAAATTCTGGAGAATTTCCCCTGGAAATTCTGGAGAATTTCCCCTGGAAATTCTGGAGAATTTCCCCTGGAAATTCTGGAGAATTTCCTCTGGAAATTCTGGAGAATTTCCCCTGGAAATTCTGGAGAATTTCCCCTGGAAATTCTGGAGAATTTCCCCTGGAAATTCCGGAGAATTTTCCGTGGAAATTCCGGAGAATTTTCCGTGGAAATTCTGGAGAATTTCTCCTGGAAATTCTGGAGAATTTCTCCTGGAAATTCTGGAGAATTTCCCCTGGAAATTCTGAAGAATTTCCCCTGAAAATTCTGGAGAATTTCCCCTGGAAATTCCGGAGAATTTCCCGCGGAAATTCCGGAGAATCTCCCGAGGAAATTCCGGAGAATTTCCCGTGGAAATTCCGGATAACTTCCCGTGGAAATTCCGAAGAATTTCCCTTGGAAATTCCGGAGAATTTCCCTTGAAAATTCTGGAGAATTTTCAAAATGGGATATTGGGGAAATTCTCTGAAATTTTTAAGAGAAATCCTCTGGAGTTTTCAAGGAGAATCCTCTGGAATATTCAAGGAATATTCTCTATTATTTCCTCAGCATATTCTCCGGAATTTCCAAGGGATACTCTCGCGAAATTCCTAGGGAAATTCTCCGGGATTTCCTAGAAAAATTCTCCGGAATTTCCTTGGAAAATTCTCCGGAATTTCCTAGGGAAATTCTCCGGAATTTCCGAGGGAAATTCTCCAGAATTTCCGAGGGAAATTCTCCAGAATTTCCGGGGGAAATTCTCAAGAATTTCGAGGGAAATTCTCCAGAATTTCCGAAGGGAAATCTCCAGAATTTCCGAGGGAAAATCTCCAGAATTTCCGAGGGAAAATCTCCAGAATTTCCGAGGGAAAACCTCCAGAATTTCCGAGGGAAAATCTCCAGAATTTCCGAGGGAAATTCTCCAGAATTTCCAAGGGAAGTTCTCCAGAATTTCCGAGGGAAATTCTCCAGAATTTCCGAGGGAAATTCTCCAGAATTTCCGAGGGAAATTCTCCAGAATTTCCGAAGGGAAATCTCCAGAATTTCCGAGGGAAAATCTCCAGAATTTCCGAGGGAAAATCTCCAGAATTTCCGAGGGAAAATCTCCAGAATTTCCGAGGGAAATTCTCCAGAATTTCCAAGGGAAGTTCTCCAGAATTTCCGAGGGAAATTCTCCAGAATTTCCGAGGGAAAAACTCCAGAATTTCCGAGGGAAATTCTCCAGAATATCCAAAGGAAATTCTCCAGAATTACCGAGGGGAATTCTCAAGAATTTCCGAGGGAAATTCTCCGGAATTTCCGAGGGGAATTCTCCGGAATTTCCGAGGGGAATTCTCCAGAATTTCCGAGGGAAATTCTCCGGCATTTCCGAGGGAAATTCTCCGGAACTTCCGAGGGGAAATTCTCCGGAATTCCGAGGGAAATTCTCCAGAATTCCGAGGGAAATTCTCCAGAATTTCCGAAGGAAATTCTCCAGAATTTCCGAAGGAAATTCTCCAGAATTTCCGAAGGAAATTCTCCAGAATTTCCGAAGGAAATTCTCCAGAATTTCCGAAGGAAATTTTCCAGAATTTCCGAGGGAAATTCTCCGGAATTTCCGAGGGAAATTCTCCGGAGTTTCCGAGGGAAATTCTCCGGAATTTCCGAGGAAAGTTCTCCGGAGTTTCCGAGGGAAATTCTCCGGAATTTCCGAGGGAAATTCTCCGGAATTTCCGAGGGAAATTCTCCGGAATTTCTAAGGGAAATTCTCCGGAATTTCCAAGGGAAATTCTCCGGAATTTCCAAGGGAAATTCTCCGGAATTTCCAAGGGAAATTCTCCGGAATTTCCAATCGAAATTCTCCGGAATTTCCAATCGAAATTCTCCGGAATTTCCAATCGAAATTCTCCGGAATTTCCAAGGGAAATTCTCCGGAATTTCCAAGGGAAATTCTCCGGAATTTCCAAGGGAAATTCTCCGGAATTTCCAAGGGAAATTCTCCGGAATTTCCAAGAGAAATTCTCCGGAATTTCCAAGGGAAATTCTCCGGAATTTTCAAGGGAAATTCTCTGGAATTTCCAAGGGAAATTCTCCGGAATTTCCAAGGGAAATTCTCCGGAGTTTCCAAGGGAAATTCTCCGGAATTTCCAAGGGAAATTCTCCGGAGTTTCCAAGGGAAATTCTCCAGAATTTCCGAGGGAAATTTTCCAGAAATTCCGAGGGAAATTTTCCAGAATTTCCAAGGGAAATTCTCCAGAATTTCCGAGGGAAATTCTCCAGAATTTCCGAGGGAAATTCTCCAGAATTTCCGAGGGAAATTCTCCAGAATTTCCGAGGGAAATTCTCCAGAATTTCCGAGGGAAATTCTCCAGAATTTCCGAGGGAAATTCTCCAGAATTTCCGAGGGAAATTCTTCAGAATTTCCGAGGGAAATTCTCCAGAATTTCCGAGGAAAATTCTCCAGAATTTCTGAGGGAAATTTTCCAGAATTTTCGAGGGAAATTCTCCAGAATTTCCGAGGGAAATTCTCCAGAATTTCCGAGGGAAATTCTCTAGAATTTCCGAGGGAAATTCTCCAGAATTTCCGAGGGAAATTCTCCGGAATTTCCTAGGGAAATTCTCCGGAATTTCCTAGGGAAATTCTCCGGAATTTCCTTGGGAAATTCTCCGGAATTTCCTTGGGAAATTTTCCGGAATTTTCACGGGAAATTCTCTAGAGTTTACAAGGGAAATTTTCCGGAATTTCCAGTGGAAATTCTCTAGAATTTCCAAGGGAAATTCTCCTGAATTTCCAAGGGACAATCTCCAGAATTTCCTAGGGAAAATCCTCCAGAGTTTCCAAGGGAAATTCTCTGGAATTTCCAGGGGAAATTCTCTGGAATTTCCAGGGGAAATTCTCTGGAATTTCCAGGGGAATTTCTCTGGAATTTCCGGAAGAAATTCTTTGGAATTTCCAGGGGAAATTCTCTAGAGTTTCCAGGGGAAATTCTCTAGAATTTCCAGGGGAAATTCTCTAGAATTTCCAGGGGAAATTCTCTAGAATTTCCAGGGGAAATTCTCTAGAATTTCCAGGGGAAATTCTCTAGAATTTCCAGGGGAAATTCTCTAGAATTTCCAGGGGAAATTCTCTAGAATTTCCAGTGAAGTTCTCTGGAATTTCCAGCGGAAATTCTCTGGAATTTCCAGGGGAAATTGTCTGAAATTGCGAGGGGAAATTCTCTGGAATGTCCAGGGCAAATTCTTTGGAATTTTCAGAGGAAATTCTCTGGAATTTCCAGGGGAAATTGTCTAGAATTTCCAGGGGAAATTCTCCTCGCACGAATGAAATTCCTTCGATTTGTTTCAACAGTTCGTTAGCATTCATATTCATGCTGTTCAGATTGCACTGCCAGAGATGGAAATGGAGACGCATGGTACTTTATACGAGAAATCACACAATCAAAGCCCGCATTAGTTGCGAGCTCCAGTTCTACATCCTCAACCTCATCGAAGGATTTGGATCTCTTTCAAGGCAAATTGGTACATCCCCTCACACAGCACCGATTCCATGAGATGCCACATCAAGATAAATCATCTGCTGGTCCTCCCCTTTCCTATCGCACGTCCTTTTCTACACCCCATCAACACTCACTGCTTTACTGTACTGTATCGTGTTCTTTTGCGTGCTTTTCACCAGAAGTGCGAACTCTCATCGTGCTTTTGTGCTGTTGGAAACACCATCCACCCCGATCCCTTCAATAGCAAATCCATTCTGAATGGTAATGACGGTAATCAACGTGCTGCTGCTGCTGGTGCTGGTGCACCATTATCGTTTTCACAAAGCAATATTGCTCGGCAGCTGGCTGCCAATTGCGTTCCGATTCACCCGCCGCAGCCGCCGTCGAAACAGAGGAAACAAGCAATCAGTCATCATCAGGAGCAGGAGCAGCAGCAGCAGAAAGTACACGAAAGCTTTTGAATGTATCTGAGGATCTCGTGTGTGTAGGGGTTGTGGTGTTTTTGGTCGCGGGGATATAATGATGCTCCCAGCCTCGGAATAGAACGGAACCCACACTCACTTCCACATATGTGTCGGATTTTGAAATTAAATCATTTACCATCATCATCAATAGACTTTCGAGAATTGTTCGGAATTGGCTTTCATTTTGAATCTGTTTGGAGTGTGCAATTGAAACGCCGAGTGGGGCGGTGGTTTTGACATTGATACCGTTTTGAAGTGAACCGGAATGAGATACATTTTATGGTTTGGTAAAATGTGGTTCAATTCTAAAAAATGGATTGTAATATTAACCAGAGAATCACTCTGCTTGGAAAACGATTTGACAAATTAATCAATCATGATAATTATTAGAACACAAACAAACATAAGCCAATAATTAAAACAGCCAAATAAGAAAAAAGCTAAACTGCAAAATAATCAAAAAAGTCACAGAACTGACAAAGAATCAAAAATCCAGAACAAAAGATGAAATAATAAAGAAGAATAAAAAATTAATGATAAAAAATCAAGCATTGGACCCACAAGGACAAGGATTCAAATCAATTAAATTTTGGAATGTAAAAATTAATCTGTGGAAAAACTGGGAATTGAACTTGAACCTCCTGATTTATAGTCACTCACCTTAGCACCTACACCACACACACTTGTATACATATCCTCGAAAACAAGAACATTACTTGTTGTGTCTCAATAGTCAACAACATAAGTAGAACTAAGTCTGTATTGAGGCTGAAGAAGCGATGTGGACTTCCCGAAAACATGCTTGGCTTCAGCTGTCAAAAAGTATTTGATCAAAGATTGAACAACAGATGATTGATTCTGCATATTAGTGTATGTTTTAAAGCTGGTTACCCAGATGAGTAACATTCTAACCAACTTGATATTCAGCCGTTTAAGTATTGCTGATTAAAAAGGCTGAACAAGCCATACTTCAGATATTCAACTGTCATTATGTTGAGCCATTGACACCAATAACCAGGTATTGTTCAGCTAATACTCTCACTGTTCAGCATTCATTGTTACTTGGGCTCTTTAGCTTCTTGTAAATTTGTCTACATATAGACTCTGTAGATAGCAAAAACTTTGAATTCTTGGCTTTGTTCTAGAAGGTGTTTGGTTCCTCGAGAATTCCTCCAGGAATTCCACGGGAATTTTTCCAGGAGCTCTCCGAGTATTCCTCGAAAATCCTCCAAATATTTCTCCAGGAGTTCATGTAAACCATATGTCTCATTTTCGGAATAGTTTGGTTGATTCGGAAGGTTCTAAGATGTATATTTAAGTATCACGTAAATCAACTGATCTTCTATGACACCCAGAACGCATTATAGTGAGTTTGACGTGTAGCCGATGATTTGTGACGAGTGTAGATTTGGAGGCCATAACCATATGATATTTTTTTTTTTCCTCCCCTGTTGGGGAAATTAAGCCACTGCGTCCAATAGGCTGAACTTTTGTGGCATGTCCCGTTTTGATATTCGCATCTAGCCAGCTAATTACCATGTGTCAAGTAATCAGCTACTGCCACGACGCGTCGTCTCCCAGTCAGGTGCAATGGAATTGATAAACTCCAAGACCTTCCCAGGTTTTGCAGACCAGATCTCACTGGGTTGCAAGCAACCACTATTTAGAAATCTTTGCCTGCGCGTGTATAAAGCACCACAACTGCAAAGCAGATGTTCCGAGGTTTCACGTTCCATATTACAGAAACGACAGATATCACTCTGAATATGGCCTATATTTTTCAAGTGATACCTGCTCGGGCAGTGTCCAGTTATCAGGCCAGTGTATGTACATAGAGCTCTCTTGTTGAGCTCTAAGAGCTTTTTGGTTTTATAAGCATTTGGTGTTATAAATCGTTTTGACTGATTGTAATTTTTGACATCCATCCAATTGGATATCACCCTCTGCTCAGCCCAGCGTTTCAGATCCATTTTAATTGTACAGTTTGATATACCACAGAATGGTTCTGGGCCAGCAAACTGTAAATTGGAACCACTTTTAGCAAGCTCGTCTGCCATTTCATTTCCTTCAATGCCACAGTGACCTGGAACCCAGTATAAGTTTACTGAATTCCATTGCCACAGCCTGCGCAGTGAAAGAATGCATTCCCAGACAAGCTTTGAAGTACATTTGTAAGCGCACAATGCTTTTAGTTCAGCTTGACTATCTGAGAAAATACAAATATTTGCATATCTGTATTTTCTCTCAAGGCAGATATTTGTGCATTTCAAAATAGCAAGAATCTCTGCTTGAAACACCGTAGGATAGTGTCCCATCGCCACTGAAATTTGTATTCCATATGATATAAAAAATGATGCTTCAGATATCGCTGATGTACTGGAGCTTTGTCTTCCACGACTTGTATTATATGTTTGAATCAAATGAGATAATTGCTGATATGAGTGCACTTGATAGGTCATTACAAATGAAAGAATGGTTTGGATGATCTAGAAAAGCTTTAAGTTATATGATATATGGTCGAACTTATCATCTATGTGACATAGATTATGTCTACTAAAACACACTACACCAAGTTTAGAACGTGCAGGATGCTTTGTTACGAGTGTAGATCTGAAGGCCTTAACCACATAATACTGAAAGTTGACCTTAGATATCTCTGATGCTCTGAAAACTTCTCTCCCGTAGCTTGCACCATGTGTATGAATCAAATGGGCAAACTCTGATGTTTGTGCACTTCTGTTGATGTACCATTTCAAATTCAAACCATATCCCTCAACTTCAGAATAGTTCGGCTGTTCCAGGATGCCTCTATGATGTGTATACAAGTATCATATGATTCAACTGATCTTCTATGACTACCATAACGCACTATACCAAGCTTGAAATGCACCCGATGCGTTATTACGGGTGTAGATATAAAGGCCTTAACTTCAGAATGATTTGGATGGCCTAAGGTATCGCCATTGATGTGCAGTTAGTCTTTTATACTCTGATTTACATGTATGTTTCGAAATGTATATTTGAATGTAATTCATCAAGTTCAAGTGATTTAAAAAGTAAACACAACTACATATTTGTATTCAGTAGACAAAGTTCAAAACTTCTGGACGTTTTGGATAACCTGGAGATCTATGTTACAGCTGTAAAAGGACATAAGATATTTCTATCTAACAGCCCCCACCCAAACAATGATTTATGTGCAATTTCCATTGAAAAATATTACATGTACATAGAAATAAAACACGGAATCGAGTGAAGAACAAGTGGTGTACACTACATTTGCAGCTATATCTCCAAAATGTTCTAGCATAACATAATCACCATATATGCATATGATAGCACAACTGATACCCTTGATAAAAACACTTTGGGTTTGAAAATCCACCCACTGGGTCAAAAGCTAGAGGTAAAAATATGCAAAAAAATTGTCCACATCTTTTAAGGGTTAGAGTAAATGTACCAATAGTGGTGCTATTAGTAGCTCCTTGTAGAAAAATAATTGAATAAAATTGATAATACCACAAAATAAAAAGTCTGAAAACGTTAATCGGTAGTTTTTCACACAGGAAAAATGTAGAAACCATTGTTTATTTCAGTTTTTGCTAATAAATCACTTGCACCAACTATAGGTACACGGTTCCTATTATGGAGGTAAAATTTAACATTGGTTCCTATAGTGGCGCATCCCATTGAATTCTTATGGGACCCACCACTATAGGAACACTACCACCACTATAGGTGCAAAGGAGCAAAACAATTAAGGAAAATAATTGTTTAAAATAGGTTTTTCGGCAAATCATAAACACAAAACTGAATAAATGTTATTAATTAGTTAGGATGCATCTATTAAAAATGTCATTTGCAAGCTTTTTGTTCGAGATAGTGCTAAATTGGCACTACCACCACTATTGGTACTACCTCCGCTAAGGGAGCTTTTACCCTAATCGCAACTTCTTTTTTTCTTTAAAATGCTCCAATTTGAAGAATGAATCTCGTCTCGGGTTAATTGGTCTTCACACACACACACACACACACTAATAGGTTTGTTCAATCTGGTTATACAATAGTCCTGTTCAATGAAGTAGGTTGAACATTGTTGAAATTGCTGCATCCTGCTCTTACCTTACCTATTCGCCAATAAATGGGTAAGAGCAGAATGCAACAACTTCAACAATGTTCAACCTACTTCATTCAACAAGACTAATTATTGGGAATAAAAAATGACGGTAATCTGCTCCTTGGCTTACTTGTCGCGCACTCTGTTCTCTCATTTAGAATCAGTGGAACCTAAGAGAATACAAATATGGTTGCCACTATGGCCGACTCCCACCCCTACTCACGTTTTCAACAGCACTAATCTTGAACATTCATAAACAAATGCGTTTGATTTGGATTACCTGCTTCTTTTGCAAGTGAGCAAAGCCAGGATAAACATATCTAAGTGGTTCGATGCTCAGATTAAGGCCTTTAAAATTTATATGCAAAAATTAAATCGGATCCCTTAATGTTTCACTTTAATTGATGTACAAAATGCGCATCCACAAATGGGAGGGGCCTTCCCATACATTATTAGTATGATTCATGTAATTGGAATTGAAAAAAATATTCACGAAGAGGAAGAGGTTCTTTTGTCGCCTAACATTTTAGCACAGACAAACAGGCGTAACATTTACAACAATTTTCATAAAAATCCATCTCCCAGTTTACTCTATCAACACCACATGTGAACATGTTCCACGAAACACTGCACTGCGTTGTGCAACATCTCCAACAGAAGGCGCTAGCACAGACAGTCTGTGGCGCTAGTGTGAATCATCGAACGGGAAGAAAAACATTGCGCGCGCTTCTGGTTGTGAAGGTCAGAACTTAGAAGAGTTAAAATGATAGTCAAAACACTGGGCGATAGGGCATTTTGGTTTTTTGACTACATGTGTTCGAACCACTGTGAGACCACTGTATCAAACCCCTCGTTTAAATGGTAGCACGGTTAGGTAGCACAATAGGGAGCTGATGTCATAGTCAAGTGGACATTTATAATTGGACATACTGTGGAATACAATGAAAAAGACATCCTTATGGTCGATTAGTTGATGGCGTGATATATGATTTCTATCTGAAGTGATTTATACGTGAATTATTATTAGAGTATGCGGCAAATTTGAAGTTAATCGAAATGAGTGGAAACTAAACATTAAACAATTGAATTTGTATGTAGGAAAAGCTTGTTGCGGGGTAAATGGATTAATATTAACTCGATTTCGTAGGTTATAGGATCCACATTATAAAACCTTTATTTGTACGCCGACTTACATCGTATGTGACGATTTTGTTCACTGTAATATCGTTACAGTAGTAAGTTTATTGTAAGGATGTTACCAAAAATGTTATATTAACTGAACTACTCTATGAACTAGGTCGAAACATACACGGAAAGAAATCAAGCTAGGTTGAAGCAACCACAATTTTGGTTGAGGTTCAAAGTCTGATTTTGGTTGCTACAAGATAAACAAATATTCATTATTATGTATGGGTTTCGTTTACAACAAATGATTTTTTCAAGTATTTTTTGCCTAAATTGTTTGGTTCTTTCGAAGTACTGTTTGCTTCAATTCAAACCAAAATTACACCTTTCTTCAACCCCTGGCATGGTTATTTCTACCAAAAAATAGGTTGACGAAAAAAGTATATCGTTGGTATATCCAAACTAGATCTCAGGTAGGATTAAATTATTGAGCTCGATAAAAATTACCTAAAAATTTGGTTGGGTGAAAACCAATCTTAAAAATGGTTCGAAGGAAGCTAAATTATTAGTTTGTTTACTCCACGTCTCAGCACACTGCTAGCTGCGCCGCGACAGTCGCACTCTTCCTACTAGTTCCATTGTTGTCAACTGAGCAGTAGTGCGCCATGGCAATCTGGTCGACAGATTGCGGTAATTTCATTGCCCGGATCATAATAATTGCAGCTCCAGGAGGCAAAGAGCCACAGAAAAAACATCAACAGTGAACGAGTAATTTTTGGTCTTAGTTCAAGCATACTATTTTTCCTCATTGGCAATCTATTTTTTCCAGATTGATGCGCGTTTTGGGCAAGGAGGATACAATTCATGGCCAAAGATCGAGGTTCACGGGCTTGTTTTCTCACCGTAAAGCGACTTTTGCCCCCCCTTTGGAGCGCACTGCAAAATTTACAATATGGAAGTTTTTAAAAGAAAATTGATTTACGGTAAAATAAAATCTGTTTTCCTGAAAATACTAAATACGAACAAAATTTCATAGTTTTATTTCTACATTTTATTTCGAATAAAAAAAGAATAAGAAGAATGGAGAGGGCTGAGGAAAGGTGGACGTATGAAGTAATTCCAATAAATTAATTGTTTAATTTGATCGGCAGTGCTCATTTGTTTCGAAGCAACTTTTGTTAAACTGAAACTTGACAATTTGGCTGAAATAACAAACGATTTAGTTTGTTCCGAGAGCTGTCAAAATTAAACGACCAATATAATGGTAAGTTTAAATAAAATTTGGTTGAATGTAGGTATCGTGCCCTCAAAAAAGTAACATGGCATTGTAGGTTGTTTCAACCAATGCCAGAAGTGCAATGAAGCTGGGATTTTGTTTGTGCAAAAATCAACGTTGAGATTTGGTTGAATGTTGCTAAATTTTGTTTGTATTTACTAATTATTTTTCTCCGTGTATAAAGGCACATATTCGGAGCAAGATTGGCTCTGCCAGGGTTGCCAAAATCATTTGTGGGGATTATTTCTCTGAAGGATTAAACTAAAATTGTAAGCAAATAATATTAACTATACGCAATTATGTACTATACAAATATATTTCTTCTAGCTTTGAGCGCGTTACCAACAAACTGCTTCAAAGAGGTTTTTTTTCCGATAGTTCCAATCCGAACAACATGGATCTTCAATTGTGTCTTTACTCTCTGCCACTTTGATTCAAGTTGATTCACAATAAATGTATTTGTTATTTTTCAGTTGCTTGAAAAGCGTCTGAATTGAACTTCGACAGAAATGAGTTCATCTGCTTCCAGACTTTGATTACAACATTTGTGTCAACCATACCGAGAAAACATGCAGTGTGCACATTCCTAGTGCAATTTTCCTTCCGACCGCCGCGCCGTGTAACCTCTTTCCCTTTATGAGTCGCTTGTTCTAGACTTAACAGACTTTTGCCTTCAACACACACACTACTGCACTGGCTGCTTGATGACATCAGGGTTCCCATTGCATTGTATAGGGCACTGCATTGTTATGATTTTGTATGGGATTTTGACGTTTCTTGGCCTTGTTGTTTACAAAATTTCTGTAAGAGTGAAAGAGAGGGAGAGAGATTCATGCAGTGCCCTATTGGGATGATGCACGGTGGTGGCACAGCAACCCTGAACTCGTTGTGGTCGTCGTGGCAATGGATGAGATGACACCCAACAGTCATAGATATAGGAGAAGAGTAATAAAACAGTGGCACAGATGATTCAAACTTTGGCGAAATGTGTATATTCTGATTTAATTGAGGGAGTTGGGGCTAAATAGTCTGTTGAAAGTTAAGTTTTGCTTTGAAATTTAAACCGCCTTACAGTGACAAAGTTGTCACACTGACAGCAACGTTCAGCGACCTGTCACTTTCAGCAACACTTGACCCCACATTCCCTTATTTAAAGACAAGTGCAGCTGCAACAGCATCCAATCATTGGCACAGCAGAGGCAGACACTGATGCTCAGAAACCATAAGCAAGAGCAAGGATAACATCTGCGTCTACCACGTTGCAGCCAGTCAGTGTTGTCGCCCAATGCAGTGATGGCTGCGCCTGTTGGTGACATACCTAGGTCATAAAGAAGCGTACCTACTATGAACAGCAAAAGTTTTACTTACCTCCCCAAAGGATGATTACTTCTGATGAGGTCTTAAAGCCTGTATCCACAATAATCGGGACACAGAAGTACGGCTGTAGCTCTGTAATAAATCGGTAAAATTGGCCAAATAATTGACTGAGAACTCTTAGGTGTATGATTATTATTTGTGCCAAATTTCATAAAAATCGATGCATTACTTTTAACTGTGGATGAAAAACAAACAGAAGTGGTTTTAAGCATTTTGTACAATCATGACCAATTTTCATTCACATAGTAGATGGTTCTTTTACGCTACAGTTCAGAGTTCTGTGATGATAATTATGAAATTTCTTTAGCAGTCATGGTACTTATAGATACACTTTCCTGCAAAATTTCATCAACTTCTATCAATTGGATTGAAAGTTACTGGTGTTGATAGAGGTAAGTGTGAGTGAAAATTTTTCGTGTTTTTCATGAGCGATGCTTGCCAATTCATAACTTTTGAATTTCTCTGCCAATTTTCGTGAAATTTTCACAGATGGTGGATAATTATGTGTTTATTATGGCTGCAAAATTTGATGATTATGGGTATAGTACTTTAAATAGTACAATCGAAACAATAAAGGGTGCTGACTAATTGTTGTCTGAGGGGCTAAAATCACGTTCAGTCCCAATACATGTTTCGACTATAAAGTTGTTGATAGTGCATCGATTTTTTTTGAAAATTTGCCTATGTAACAAATGTAGATTGAGAGGTTTGCGTTCAAAATTTCAGCCATTTCCTTTGCCAAATTCAAAAGTTACAGCGCTGACAAGAAAAACTAGGGGCTGTACAAAATTTAATGGCGCACATTCTACCCATTCATTGCTACAACAAAAAGTATTGCACCGATTCACATGAAATTTTGAGGGTGGAATGAACACATATTAAGATGTTATTAGGCCAAATTTGAGCAATTTTGATGTATCTATTGCAGAGTTACACCTATATTTCTGTGTCCCGATTATTGCGGATACAGGCTTTACACACTTAAAAAATATTCGCGGGCTCGGCTTTCCGCGCACAGCCGACTACTCAGCAAACTCAAAAACTGATATCCCAGTTAAAACCACATCTGTTAGCTGATTCTCAGCAAAACAGTTGCCGAACCTCAGTAATGAACTGTCAAAGTTGCTGAGATCTCGGTTATGTTGTTGTTTGCCGAGCGCTCGGCTGTGCGGATCTCGGCGAAAGTTTGAGAAAATGCTGAGATCCCGGCATTTCAAATTAAGTGTGTACTGTGTGGGAAACGTGGAAGCGATGCTGGTTGCAAGTGCATCTCGATGAAAAATGATCCATCATGGGACTTGTTCGTAGGGTACGCTCATCACAACCTAATGAACAGTCTGAGCTAGTTTCTCATCGGCAATGACACTTTGAAGAACTGTTTTAAAGAGAAATGGAAGGTAATACTTCCATTCTTATCGTTGATGTTTTCTCATAAAATAATTTGAGAGCCTCTTTGACCACTGATATCATTGTTGGTGATAATATATGACCCTTAAGTGAAACACGTCAAAATCAAATGAATTTATAATCAACCCTTATGTAATTTAACATATCTTCTGTTATAAACTTCACCCAAACGCCCATTCTCCCTTTATAATCAACCCTAAAAAGACACTCAAATCTACAACTTTGCAATCTTGACGGCCAACATTGAAAACGATATGCACAGCGGCATGTTTGCTATGCAAATAACTCGGAGAGATACAATTGTATCTACAACAATCGTTATACCTCAGTAGTGAAACAACCAGAAGAAGCCCGTACGTACCGCAATTTTCCATTTTCCCTGAAGACACATTTTCCATTCCCATCCAACCAGCAGCAGCAGCAGTCAGGCAGACATGAAGCTTGTGTAGCACTATACTGTGATTCGAATGTGAGTATACCTACCTAGGAACTCGATTGAACTCGCACTAAACAAGTATTTCAAGGGAAAACCGTAATGCGGTGAGAGCTAAGGCAATTGTGTCGACCATGCAATAGGGCTTTCCCGGAAGACAGCCTTCTTGGGTTTAAAAATGGCGTCATATAGCGATTTTTAAGTTGTACTCATCAAATCCGACCGATTGATACCTATAGTGCATGGTATCATAGCTCAAATCACCATTTCGTGACCACCATCTAGGATTTTAGTCCGATTTCTTAGGTTATGATCCGCCATCTTGAATTTCAAAATGGCTTCATATATTTCATTTTTGACGTCCACTCATCATCTCGATCGATAGATACTCATATTGCATGGTATCATAGCTCAAACCACCTTTCCATGGCAGCCATCTTGGATTATGATCTGTCATCTTGGATTTCAAAATGGCGTCAAATATCGATTTTTGACTTCTGCTGATCAAGTTCGTTCGATAGATACCCATATTGCATGCCAGCATTTCGTGATCACCATCTTGTATATAAAAATAACATTATTTTAAACAAAACGTTAATTAGCATGCGTTCTGAAATATTGACCGCCATCTTGGAATCCGAGTTGCCATCTTGAATTTCACTACCCCTAAAACTTTCTAGATGACCTGAGGAATTTGTATGTCAACTTTGGTTGAGATTGGTTGAAGCAAGGTTATTATGAAAGGCCCTTAGGAATGTTGATCGATCTTTTTCTTCCAACACAACATTAAATTTCGAATATAGCATTACACAGGAAATCCCTATTTCGTACATAATAAAAATTCCACGCCATGGGTTCCGTTCCGATGGTTCTATTCCGTGTTTCGTTGTCTCTGTACCTAACGAAGGTAATCAGATCGTTTTCGTTTGCGCTCGGGAAAATTTACAGCGATGAATCTTTTGTCTTCGAATCAACAACTTGAGATGCCACCCCGAGAAGACTTTTTTTTTTTTTTTTATACATATGTTTTTTTGTTAGTGATATAACTTTTTGAGTTTCAAAAAATCTCAAGTGATCGCTTTGTTTGAAGTCACCATTTGCAAATTTGCATTACAATTTTTTCCTTAAAATCATTATGTTCTGAATTGCGGACCGACCGAACCGAATTTTCAGATTATTTGCGCTTGTGTTTGTTTTTCTAAAAAAAATCCTTTTCTGAGTTTTTCACAAAGATTTACACAAACTTAATCAACAAATATCTCTGAGACTCCAAATAATAGCAAATTTCTCCCGGAGTTCCTGCGAAAATTAGTAAAGAAAATCATTCCTGCTATCCGACTGCAAATAACTTCAGAAGCTGCACAATAAATTCTTCCAAAATAACGTTAGGAATTTCTTCTGGAAAGTTCTTTGAAAAAATCTTGGGTAGTTACTTCTACAATTCCTCAGAGAAGTTATTACACAATTCCTTTGGCATTTTTTTTA
The DNA here is from genome assembly GCF_035046485.1 of Aedes albopictus. Lineage (NCBI taxonomy): Eukaryota > Metazoa > Arthropoda > Insecta > Diptera > Culicidae > Aedes > Aedes albopictus. The sequence goes on from NC_085136.1 coordinate 56,471,571, forward strand.
TTTATTAGATGGTTCATTTAAGAATTGCTTCGGCAACGCATTTAAGAATTGATTCATCAGTTCCTTTTTATATTTGTTTTTTTTTTTTATATTATTGTGATTTATCAATTCCGTTCGTAAGTGCTTTAGAAAATTCTTCTGTTATTTTCTATGAATTGCTCCTGCAATTTCTTCAGAAATTCCGTTGAAAATGGGTTCGTGGGTTCGGTGACTCGGATTCGGGAATGTCATCCGAAAAAAATTTCTGGAGTTTCAAGAAATTTGAAAAGGGTTATCATGGATGGCTTGAGAAGTTTCGCCGGAAATAACTTTATTCCCAGAAAACTCTTCTAATGTTTCTGTAGGCATTTCTTCAAGAGTTCATTTGTTGGATTTGTTTTTTTCAAGAGCGCTTCCGAGAGTTTCTTCGGGAGTACCGCAGTAAATTTCTTCAAGATTTCAACCGCAATTTGTTTTCAGATTTCCCATCCAATACTTCTCCATCGGATCCTTTAGAAATAACTTTAAGAATTTTGTTGGGATTTCCCAAGAATTCCAAGAATTCCTTCAGTATTTGTTCCATACTTTCTTCATGAGCTTTTTTGAAAATTTCATGATTTTTTTTCTAGAAATTCTTTAAGAAGTTTCTGCGTTAATTCTTTCAGGAGTTCCTTTGGAAATTACTTTTGGCCTGAGATGGACCAGCCTCTGGTTGAGTTTCCCCATAATAAGGAGTAAATAATAATAATTAGTTTTGGGGTTAGCAAATTTCCTCACTGTTTTCCCAAAGTTCCTATAAGAGGGTGTCAAAGGGATCCTACAGGAAATACTAATTTGACCGTTTTAACGTATTATTTCAGGAATTTCATTTTATTTTTATTCTACTGATGGAAATATTTATTCTATGATATAACATTTATTCAGGGATGATTATTCAAGACAACTTGCCAATCCAAGGCTGATTCATGTGTCCATGAAGAAGTCCGTAAGAATTCCCCAAGGGATACTTCAAAAAATTTTAGCAAAATTTCCTGTGGATTTTTTTTGCAATGTTTCTACGAGCTTCACATAAAATCACCAAAACATTTTTTAAGAAATTACACGAAAGGTTCCTCCTACTAACATTGTTCTCCAGAATTTTCCCACATAGGATTTTTCCAATTTTTTTAAGTGATTTCATCAACGGGTTTTTTGAATAGTTTTGAATATTCTCTTCATTGAGGATCTCTTGAGGCATTTTACTCGGATTTATTTTTTCTTGCTTTACAGCAGTGGTTTTCACAGTTTACAGTGTTAAAAAAAAAGCCGTCATTGATATAGTAGTTATTATTCAACACTCAAAAGCAGTTTTACAAGTAAAACTGAAATGTTTGCATTCAAATTGTATTCGCTGTACTCCCTTCTCCTCCTGTGCTCAACTTATGACTTGCAAAGCATCCAGTTTTTTCTCGCTTCTTCAACGTTGATTTTCTCAAGAATACTCATGAAGAATTGATCTTGTGAACATCCACAGATATTAACCATTGTATTAAATACTTCAGAAAGAATCCTAGGCGGATCTCTTTTTGAAAACTTTTAGGAGCCCTGAAAATGGTCCAATAGCCGGACCGAAACGTCGGCGATGATGAGATATTAATGAACGAAAGCCGAAATCTCCCAAAGTATAGAAGTAATTCTAGGTAAAAACTCCCGGGAAAAGTACTAGAGGGACTCCTGCAGGAATTAACGAAACAAAAATGTCAGTGAAACTCCCTGCAAGAAAAGCCAGAAGGTGTTTTGCAAGAGCTCTCAGAACTCAGATGAATTTCAAATGCAGTAAATTTCCCGGAAGAACTTATGATACGGAGCTTTCGGAAAATTCTTCAGAGAGACTGAATCTGCGAAAGAATTACTGAAAAAACTCACGGAGGAACTTCTAAAAAATTTCCGGAGCAAATTTTGGAAGAATTCCTTGACAAACAAAAAAAAACTGTAGAATTTCAAAAAAAAAAACTGAAGTAACCTTCGAACAAATTCTTGATGGTAACTCAGACGAATTTTCGGTAGCATTTTCAAAGGAACTCCCGAAAGAACTTGTGGAAGTAATTTCAAAGGATCTTCTGGAAGCAATTTCTACAAAAGTTCCCAAAGTAACTTCAATTCTCTGAGAAATTCTCTGTGAAATTCACAAAGAAATTCCTGGTGGAACTCTTGAAGGAGCTTCCAACGTAACTTATGGAATCTTGAAAATTAATCATCAGTATTAATCATCAGTACTCCCGAAGTTTTTTACTATCGAATTCATAACGGAACTTTCAGTGAAACTCCTGAATAAATTCCTTAGGGTATGCTCATTTGAATCTCCCAATAGAACTCCTAGAGGGACTCCCGGTGATACTGCTGGAGGGATCCTCGATAGAGCAGCTAGAGAAATTTACTTTTCGCTGAAGATTTCCTATGCATTGGTTTTTGTTATCACTAGATTCAACGGTCGTGAACATTTGGCATACACCCGGAGAAGTTATTTTTCTCCGAAATTCCAAGATTATTTCCATAACCATGATCTTCAGGAATCCCGGTATTTTTTTTATAAAATATTGCAACTTCAGGTAGTGTAAATACATTTTTTTAATTTCTGTAAGTCATTAGTTAAGTTTCTTTGTTGTTCTGTTGTTATCTTTTGAATAGGTCCATGCAGAGGGAAACGGGTTCAATTCCCGCTCAGTTCAGTAACTTTTTGTAAAGAAAATTTCCTTGACTTTTTAGGCATATATAGTATATTCGTGCCAGGCCTGCCATACGATACATTACACATGCAAAATGGTCATTGTCCGAGAAAGCTTTCAGTTGACAACTGTGAAAGAGAAAGTGGTTATAGAACAATATGCCGAGATGCAGGCTTTATCTTAGTTGGGACGTTGTGTCAAGAAGAAGAGACGAGAGGTGGAAATTTTGTAGAATTTTCTGAACGGTTCAACTCTGACATACGGGCATTTTTTTTATTACCGTACGGGTTTGGGCCGAAGGGTCTCAGATTTTTATGAAACTTTTTCCACAGGCAGGGCTCATGGATATATGAACAAAAAAATGAAAAAAAATCAGGATCGCCTATTTTTAAGACTATATTATATATGCGTACATGGTCATTTTTCACAAAATTGACCATTACACAGGAAAGAAAAAAATGCATTCCAAAAATTTCAGCGATCAAAGCTTACGAAATAACCTTCTCAAAAAAATGTTTTTGAAAAATTACCACGAGTTCGGGCATAGTTTTTGCGGCTTTTCTTTACGAATTTTCGCAACTGTGAAAAATTTTGTGGAAAACTTTTTTCAATTCATATTTTTTATTGGATTTCTGAGAAAATTTTATTTCATTTTCATTAAAAAACTTTGTTTCTACGATGCTTCGTTCTTGAGTTATTTTTTTTTCCAAAGCATGTAGTGTAAGGGAAAACAAAATAATTCCACCTGAGTTTTCCGGGAAAATAGGCGACCGTTAATTTTTTTCAATTTTTATTTTACTTTCATTAATATCTGAGACCCTTCAACCAGTTTGTACAAAAACAAAAAAAAACCCATGAGGTTGTGCAAGAATGAATTTCATTCAAACACTCAAGTTATGCATATAGATTCTATGACTTATCCTAAAGAAAGTTTTTATGGAACCTTAAATAGACTTGTCATCTATTTGAATGTATTTAAACTTGTGAAGAAATCAAAAGGCAAAAACAGTTTAAAAATTTAAAAATGACATCATTTTCAGACATATGATCTAATCATTCACACAATTTCTGGTATAATGCGTGAATCAACAGTTCAAAAATGATGTTCATATTTTTTCAAGAATTCTAGAGTATAAATTCAGCCTTTTCATGAAAAAAGAATAGACTCGAAAATAAAACTGCTCCGGTGTTGCTCAAATTTTGTAGGAATGATCTTTGTCAATTTGTAATTTCTTGTTTCGTTACACGGTCCGACAGCTGTTTTGCCCAGCTCTAAATTTCACCTTTTCTGATTTTTCTCGACTAGAAACTCATAAATCTAAAGTTCTGGGATAGAAAAGGGGCATTGATTTGAAATTTTGTAAAATTGAAAACAAGAGGTTTTTCGATCGCCATTCAAGCTAAACGCACGGTATCTAAAAATGGAAAGGCGTACCACGGAGCTTTAGGGGTTGTGGAGCAACCATAAAAATTTCATGAAGATCCGTTAAGCCATTCTCGAGAAACGGTGTTTTTACGAAATGTTTTGAGGATTTCTACTATTGAACGCAAATAATTAAACTATTGCATAGCAGGGTTGCTAATTTAACCATGCTGCTTAGTATCATGGCGTCTTCGAGAAAGTTTTGCTCTACGTGCTTCTTTTTAACTGTTGGTAAAAATGATCATTCCCCCTAAAAGTGAGGTATGGAATTTACTCTTTGATTTTTTTGAGACACAAGGGTGATGTCTTCACGAGAGTTGTAGAAAATATTGTAACTCCGTTGGTTTCCAAGGCACGTTGCATTGAGACGGTACGTGGTACACCTTTCCCTTTTTTTAAATCGTGCATTTAGCCGGAATAGCGATCAAAAAACCACGATTTTTTTCGATTTACCAAAATTTCAAATCATCGCCCCTCCCCTCTCCCAGGAGGGGGAGAGTCAAAACTTCTGATTTATGAGTTTCAAGTCGAGAGCGATCAGAAAAGGTGAAATGTAGAGCTAGGCAAAACAAAAGTTGATTTTTTGTCGGATCTTGGCCATTTTGAAAATACCCCTATGGGGCCATCCATTAAGTACGTCACGGTCCTAGGGGGGAGGGGGGTTTGTGAAAGTGTGACAAGCAATGTATTACGTATAGGAAAAACCCGTATGAAGGGGGGAGGGGGATCTAAAATTCCCCGTGACGTACTTAATGGATGCTCCCTATCCAAAAAACGATATTTCTCATTATTGTTTTTATTTTCAAACTGTCATAAATTTTGAATCGATAGACCGATTTGCAATCTTTTTTCACAAATGCAAAGATTCAAAAACACAAATGAAAAGATTTTGAAAAAAATATCGCGAAAAAATTTAGTTAACTTCAACATTCAAAATTAATTTAGATTTCAGTTTTTTTTTTCTGGTTATCAAAATGTTGGAATACAACAAATATATATTTTTTAAATATTTTTAAAGAAAGTATTACTATTCCTACCTAACATATAAAAAAAAAGAATGTACTTCAAGCCGTTTTTGAGCTGATTTTTTTTTGAAAACTTCATGTGTTGTGCTTTATATACGTTTGGAATTACCATATGTCTCCATCACTTGGAGACACCTCCAGGAAGAACTCTTGGATAAATTCCAGAAGCAACTCCCGGTCAATCTTGGAAAATTGAGAAAAAAAACTCCGATAGGTATCCGTAAAGGAACTCCTGAAGAAATCCGCGAAGGTGCTTCTGGAGTATTCCAAGAAAGACTCAAAAAAAAAACTCCTTGATGAATATCAGAAACTTGAGAAAAGCACAGAAGAAACATTCGAAAAATTCCCAGAAGGAATTGCGGAAGTAATTCTCAAAAGAGAAAACCCTAAAAGAAACTTTTTGACGAACCCAAGGAGAAACTTTTTAAGGATTCCCAGATTTAATTCCTGGAAGAACACCAGAAGAAAGGGGCTGTCCATAAACCACGTGGTCATGAGGAGGGCGGGGGTTCGGCCAATGACCATTTTGTATGGACAAATAAAAAATTTTGTATGGACTAATGACCACGGGGGGGGAGGTTGAAAATTCCCAAAAAAATGACCACGTGGTTTATGGACAGCCCCAAACTGCTGGAGTAATTTCAGTAGGAACTCCTGGGGATTCCTAAAAAAAAAACCTCTGGAGAAATCTGAGAAAAAAAACTCTAAGATCAACATCTGAATGCATTCCTGATGGAATTCCAGAAGGAGCTTCTGATTGAACCTCAGAAAGAAGTCTAGGAGGAATCTGAGAAGAAACTTCCATAAGAAAATCAGAAGGAATTATTAAACGCCTATTTTCAAGTAATGGAGATGTATTTACCACATATTTCCATACATATTTGAATAAAAAAAATCAAAAACGGTTTGAGGAATATTTCTTATTTTTTGATATGTTATTTAAAAATAGTGAAACTTTCCTTCAAAAAAAAAAAAAAAATAAAAAAAATAGTCGTTGTGGTCCAACATTGTGAAAATCTTAGAAAAAAAACTGATATATTAAGTAATATAGGCAACAAATATTCCTGAATTTTTTTCGCGATATTTTTTCCCATATCTAGAACTAAAAATCTTTCCATTTATTGTGAAGAATAAGCCTTAAATTCACAAATTAAAAACAACTTTTCATGTGTTAAAAAAGATTGCAAAACGGTCCATCGGTTCAAAAGTTATGACAGTTTGAAAATAAAAAAAATGAGAAATGCTGCTGCTTTGGACTCCCCCTGTTTGTAAAATGGCCATCCCAGTGGTGAAACAAAAAATTACAGGTCGAATTATATTTGGTAAAGATCGTTCCTACCACATTTGAGCAAATATCGAAGCACTTTTATATTCGAGTCAATTCTTCTTGCATGGAATGGCTGTATCTTGAACTCTGATGTGATTTATGCGAAAATTCGAGTTGGCTTTTAATAATGTTCGTAGTTAAAATATCCTGAAGTTTTGATTTGATCTAGGAACTAATACGATGCGCACTTAAAGCCACAGTTGTGAAGCCGTGAGTATTCTGCGTGACCATAATGAGAGTTCGGGTTCGATTCCCAATCGCTCTAGGAATCTTTCGTAAAGGAAATCTCGTTGAGTTTCTTGAGCATACAAAACCGACAACCGTGGAAGTGCTCATTAAACACTAAGCTAAGATAAGATGCAGGCTTTCTCCCAGTAGGGACATTACTCAAAGGAAACGAGAGGTGATTTTTTTTTGGAGAAGTTTCTGGACAACTCAACTATGATGCCCTTAATTTTTTGAGAATTTTAGAGTATTTATTACAAATTATGATGAGATTCAAGCAAGCATTTTAGTAAGCTGTTAATAGAATTTCCTGATGGATTATACTGAAGTTGAAGTTCTAAACGCGACTTTTTAAGAATTTCAACAATTATTCCAGAAGGTTTTCCCAGAGTTTCCCCCTGATTTTTCCCTAGTCTATTCCATGGATTTGCCAACCAATAACAGCTAAGGTTTCTCCTGAAATTCTCACCAGAAAGGTCGTTGAATTTGTTGAAAAACATTCACAGAAATTTCTTTGGAAGTTAATTATGCAATTCCTTTACAATTCCATCGAGGATAATCTCAAGGACTTTTCCGCCAATTTCCAGAAATTTCTCCAAATATTCTTCCAAATTACATTCTATGATCTGAAGATTTCTTTTCATAAATTCCACCGAGAATTCGTGTAAAAAGTTTTCCACGGATTCCATTGGAAAGATCCGCAGAAATTTCCTTAGAAATAACTCCAGGAATTCATCCAGAAAATCCAGCATTAACTCCAAGAGGGATTCTTGCATTGTTACTTTCAATGCTTCTAGCAAGAATTCCTCCAGAGATTCCTGTAGAAATTCATACAGAGATTGTTTCAACCGTTCCAATAGTATTCCTCCGTATATTTACCCAGAAATTCCTCCTGATTTTCCTCCAAGGATTTTTTTTGCACGCATTCAGAAATTTCTCCATAAATATTTCATAGGAATTCCTACAGAAATTTCATTGGAAATTTCTAATTGTTCGAATCCCCCCAGGATTTTTTAAGAAAATCCTTCTGATAGGGGTTCGTTCAAATATTACGTAATGCAAAATTTGGCCATTTCAGACCCCCTCCCTCCCCCACGTAACAACTTTTGTATGGGAAATTTTGAAATTTTGTATGAAGCGTAACACAGCGCTAGACCCCCTCCCTCCCTCTTTTGCGTTACGTAATATTTGAACGAACCCTAGGGTGCGGGCATCTGTTTTGGCTTGACTAAGGGAAATCATTTTTATTTAAAAATTACCAATAATCCTATGGAAACTACCAATGCATCAAATGAAAGTTTTCAATATATATTGTGTAGGAAAAATGCAGAAATTAAGCTAATACTTAATTTTTGTATTAAAAGTGGCACTGGCCAAAATAGAAGCATTGCCAAAGTTTTGACCATATTCTCAACTTTGGTTTCTATTTTGGCTAATCACGTGTACACTCATTGCACAATTATGGGTCACTCAAGGAACAATCATTTCATAATATGAATCGTTTTTCATACAAAAATAACACTTTCGTTATTTTTATTTCATATTCTATTTGTTGAAACTCCTTTTTATTGTTTTATATAAAAATCTGCTCGTAAAATTCACTTTAGGCGGTGAAAATTACTGAAATGTTGGTGAATAATGAAAACCACAATTATGGGTCAAAATTTACTGTGTAACAATTATGGGTCAATTTGTTGCCTATTATGGGTCACTCAAGAGAAATCGGCTCAACAATAATGTTTTGTCTATTTTTTCAATGAATGATCACTTATTATCGATAGATCAACTATAGTAGAATCTAAAACTGATCTCAAACCTCTTAAAGAAGCGTGTTTTCACGATTTGGAATCAATTTTTCAAAATTGGGACAAAATCTCCAACACAACCACTGATAAACGCCTAAAAGTATGCAATACCCATGTACGCAGAACTGTCAATATTATGCTGCACAAAAAGTGACCCATAATTGTGTGATTTTCGGTGTTCCTTGTCACAATAATGAGTCATTTAAATTTTGCCTGAAATAAGTTTTAATTAGCTGCAGTCACATGAATTTTTACATTTAGAACGTAAATTATACTTTTGTTCTGGTGATGATACCATTTCGCACTTGAAAATCACTAAAGCTCGCCTTTACAGAGCTTACGAAATCAGCGCACGCACTTTCTGATGTTCACAATCGAAGCGTTACTTTGACAGATGGTTTTATGCCGAACAAAAAATTACTGAAAATATGTATGTTTCGACGTATAAGCCCGTGTGCGATACGTATAGTGACACAAAACAAATCAACTCATGGCTAACAAAAGCTTGTAACACTAGTTTACAGCATTTTTGAACTCGGTAAGCTGATGATCATTTTTGGTGTAGAATCATGCCCTGAGTTCGAAAACGCGAAGGAAAAAAATTACAGTAGAGCGGATTTTTTTTCGACTTTCCATACAAGGATGATGATTTGAAATCGATTTTTGTTCTATTTTTAAGCAACGTCGCTCACTTCACACATCTCATTCTCCGTAATCAATGCTCCGATTGAGCTGAATTTTTTACTGTAATTTGCCTACATATGATATGTCAAATAAACGTTGAGAAAGAATTTTTAGATTGTTTTTGTCTTATTGAAAAAAATACATTTCTTCATATATTTTTGGAAATTTGGCTAAAATTTAAGGAGATCGTCCCTAAAACTCGCCAATATCTTGAATTTCATCAATCTAACGCAAAACCTGAATTCAGATGATCGAATGATATTGTATTCAGCTTTTAATTTATGGAAAAAGATTTGAAATTGGTTAAACAAAACGCAAGATATTTGAATTTTAGTAAATTCCATATTTTTAAAAGTTGTAAAACTCGATATTGAGCTAAAACTCAAAAACTGCTCTACTTAAATTTTTTTGAAGCATGGTTTCGAAATATGTGCTAAATTGTGCTTCAAAAATTTTGGTTGTTGACAGAAGTTCACGACTTTCGTTTTATTTTGTAAACTAGTGTAATTAATTAGTACCGTAAAACGGGGTATCTTTGATAATGCGGGTAACTTTGATAGTATGACAGGCATTGTGTAATTCATCTTATAACTATGATTCCTTCAACCAGTTAAGAAAAAGGTAAACGTTAATCAATTCTATACATATGAAAGTTCATCTTAGACGAATTTTCATTAAAATCTAGTTTATATACAACTTTTTGGACAAAAAATAAAAATTGTTGATATTTTTGTCATTTATCAACCCCTTCAAACAAACTGCTATACGACTTCGTTAAAACTATTTTTTCAATGAATGGACTCTTATTCTCGATAGATTCATCATAGTAGATTATAAATCTGGCCTTGAATCTCTTAACGAAGTGTGTTTTTATGAAATGGAAGCAATTTTGTAAATTGTGACATAAATCTCCATACATTGATAAACGCCTAAAAGTATGCAATGCCCTTGTGATTTCATGTAGATAAATATGTGTTGTTCGAAATTTGTTAATAAAACATTAAAAAACTACTCAAAAAAAGAAAACTAACCATGCTTAGCATGTAATCATATGTTGATGTACCGTTAAGCATTTATTATTACAAAGATAATGATTTTTGGTAGCTAAATTTATTGTGTTTTGCACTCAATACTCCACAAACTCATTTTTATATGTAGAATTTAGTAAAATATCAATGTTTTGATATAAAAATTATATCTAATATATTCCACAAGCCTTCTCTCATCATGTTCATACGCTTAAGATTTCAATCTGTGATTATTTTTTGAGATTTGATGTGTTTTTAGGGCATTATCAAAGTTACCCCAAAATGAAAATCTGATTTTCGGTTATATGAAAAACTAAAAGTTATCCAAAATATTTCAGATTATCGAATCTTTTAATTGCAATTGATAACTGATACCTCAGTACTTGTTTTAAAAATATAAAACTCGGAGAAATACTGTTACATGTAAAAATATTGAGAAAATTCGCTGAAAAACTATCAAAGTTACCCCATTTTACGGTACTAATTAATTACAAGCTTTTGTTAGCCATTATCATTTTTCGTTGATGAGTTGATTTGTTTTGTGTCACTATACGTATCGCACACGGGCTTATACGTCGAAACATACATATTTTCAGTAAATCTATTAAAGTGGAAAGTGACTAATAATTGTGTGTGACCCATAATTGTGCAATGAGTGTACAGGGGGGTGGCCAAAATTTTTAGGATAGGCGACTTTTTTTTCTCTCACAAAAAAAGTTCAACATGCTGTAACTTTTCAAACAGTGCATCAAAAAATCTCAAATTTTGACTGTTTGTCAATCTATTATATGGGCCTCATTGGTACAAATTTGAGCACGGTTGATTAATCTTTCGCGAAGTTAGAACCGTTCTCGCAAAACACTATTTTTTATCTTGTATCGACTTTTCGAACCCTGTAAGCAGAATACCCTCTTCGAATGAGTGTAATCAGTTTTGAACCATTTAATTCTGCCCTATGTTGCTTATCCTCTGACAGATACGCATATTTCGACTACCACTTGTAATCTTCCTCAGTCACGGAGTGGATAACTCACACTGAGGAAGATTACAAGTGGTAGTCGAAGCAATTTAATTCAGCTGCTGTTCAGAAAAAAACACGTTTTTCATCCTGTAGTCCGAGTCGAAGTATGATGAAACGCGAGCGCTTTTTCGACTACTTATTTGTTCATAAGCTTAACAAGAATCAGAAAAAGGACTTGTCGAATTAAAACTTATTAAACTCTTGAAAAGTGTTTTAAATTACCATTATTAAGGACAATCTTGCTTGAATCCCAGGATGGCCGACACAATGGCAGACTTTCGCACCTACCCACGGATCGCATTATAGACTAAAGCAGTGCATTGTATCTTCTTATTTTAAAGGAGACATTAGACTCCCAAGTAACAATTCGAAATCATTAATAAGCATGCCAGCTTAACAAGTATTCTACAGAAGCGCCGACAGTTGAATAAGGGTATGTGTTGAAAAAAGAGTCGAGTAAATATTTCAAACAGTTTAAATAGCACTTCTGTCCATCATATTTTGTAAATTGAACATCTGATCGAACAAAAGTTTAAGAAACGTTGTTTAGGAATTCCCATCTATAGCCCAATAATGTTCTAATAATGTACGAAGACAACCTGTTTCCGACGTATTAGATGCCATTATTCCACATATAATTCATAGTGGAACAAGTAGCTTAAAAATAGGTTAACAAGAGTAGCTAAATCGTTCTGTTCAGCTGCTGATTAGCAGTGCTCTTAATTGCCATTGTTCGCCATGCTTACATTTGTAAACACAGTTGCAAATTATTCTACATCAAACAGGAGCCTTGCAGCAGCTATAAATAATTGGATTACACTTCAAAAAACATAACGATTTACCTTTAACACTACACTGATCAATGGAAGCAAATCCTCTGAGCTTGAAAACGGCAACTGGCTCCTCTAACAAGCAGCATCTAGAAGTTTTCCCCCTGGTTCCTTCATCATGACACGGATCGAGCCTTGTTTCTATCTTGACCGGGTTCAGAATCCACTTTTTGTTAGGAGATTAACAGCAGGATGACACATTTTTCTTTCGTACACGAAATGAATGTTCCGAAAACTAAACACAACCATCTTTTTTGGGTATGAGAAATGAAAAATATGTTTGAAAGATCACCACATTTGCAAAACAACATCGCACCCTAGCGAACTAACTTCATTGTCGTAGAAAGCTTGTTATAATGAACGCGGCTGCAAATTTGCTTTAATAGTTTCTAAAACCTTTATTAGACGATTATTCAAAAATACATCATACAACTTGGTTTAATAAACGTCGAAGAAAGGTTGCTGATATAATTGTTAACAGCAAACGGGTTGAACGTTGAACAACAGCCTTATAACGAAGCAACGATCATTGAATAAACATAACATTTACAATGCTTATAGAACGGCTGATGTTGAACAGATTCTCCATTTCTGGGCAAACAAGAATTGAACAACAATTTTATCTCAACCAAACCAAATATAGTTCGACTTAAGGCTTAACAACGCAGCTTCGAGGAACATTTCTGAAAGTTATAATTGTTACTTGAGCCGGTTGCTATGATGACAAATATTTGGTTAAACAAGCCCAACAAATGACCAACACAGCGTGAATCATGGCAATCTTGGATAAATGTCGAACTACAATGACAAATATATTTGCACGTCTAATGAACACTTAAGCTTATTACAAGTTAGCAAGAATAAAATAAAAATTACACAGTCCTTAGAAGTATCCTTCTTGAGATTTGTGTGGCTTCAGTGCAATGCCAGGCATGCCAAGCCGTTTGTCCTTAATACCGATACAAATAGTTTAACAGTGACTACTTTTTCAATTGAAAAAGGGTCATTCCATATGAAGTGACGGAGAAAAAGTGGAAACGTGTTATCGACCATCACGGATTTTGACCAAATTTTGTTGGAATGTTTGTTTAAATGGAGGAAGAAAAAATCCAAATTTTGGTGCCGATCGGATCACTCCTCGGCCCGTGGCAGCACCCCTTGTCTTTGCCAATACAAGAAAAATCCAAGTTTTCCCTTCCTTTTCTTAACCTTCCAGTACTCGCGCCAATTTTTGTAACGCGAGCAGTCGCGCGTTGTACTTAGTACAACACCCATACATTCTGTAATATCTAAGGATCCTGATTGTTTAGAGGAGGACTGTCTTCGGCAAAGTTGTTGTAAATTCCATGGGCTACTTGATGCTGACAAAGTTGATTCGTTATACGTCCACTAGGCGGCGCTAGTGAGCAATATCATGTTTTATCTTATATCGCAGGATCCTGATGTCTTAGAAAGATGGTATCTTCGGCAAAGTTGTTTGGTAAGTCAACGGCTTACAGATTATTGGCCGTTCAATTGGAAATTCCACCACTAGGCTGCGCTAGTGAGCAAATAAACTTTATATTCTATGTATCTCGGGATCCTGATTACTTAGAAAGATGGTGTCTTCGACAAAGTTGTTTGGTAGGTCAAGTACTTACGGATGATTCGCAGTTTAATTTAAAATTCATCACTTGGCGGCGCTAGTGAGCACATAAATATTATATATTATGTATCTCTGGACTCTTATTACTTAGAAAGATAGTGTCTTCGGCAAACAAGTTTGGTAAGGGCTTATAGATGAGTGACAGTTGCGCTAGTGAGCATGTAAATTTTTAATCTCATGTAGCTCAGGATCCCGATTAAAAAGGCACGGGACACCGTCTTCAGCCAGAGGCTGTACAGACTGAACAGAAATTAACACTAGACCATGGACACGACATACATTACATGCACCAGTGTATAGCATGGTGCGGTTACACGCTTGGTAACGCTAACCGAACGGCCACGAAGCTCCACTTTAATCAGAAAGATGGTGACTTCGGCAAAGTTGTTTGGTAGATCAAAGACCAAATGGAGGAAAAGTTACCTCTCGTGCCGACCTTCTAAAAGATCGAAAACTTACAGATAGTTGTCCGTTTTTATCGTAATTTCACCACTAGATGACGCTTACCTTGCCACTAGATGACGCTAGTGAACATAAAAAAATGTGTATGCAATAGTTCTCAGGATCCTGGTTAGAAGAGAGATGGCGGTTTCGGTAAAGTTGTCAAATAGGTGCATTTGGTTGATGGCTCGTTGAAATCAATATTTCGCCAGTAAGTGGTGCTAATGAGTCTGCAAATTTTATATCTTATATATCTCCGAGTCTGATTACCTGGGAAGTTGATATCTTTGGCAAGGTTGGTTGGTAGATCAAGGGCTTTCAGTTGATTGACCATTTGATTCGTGCTTCTGCCACCAGAAGACGCTATTTGTAAATTTGCAAAAGCATGTACGTGTTATTATTCATCTTGAAAAAAATCAACGAGCTGTAAATTTTTATACTTCCGAAAGTTTTCAAAATTTGAAAATTACAAAACTAGTTGATTATAATTTGTTTAAATTTGCACTTGATTGATTAATTTTACATGAAGTTAAAGCGCTTAATAAAATATTCAATATCTGACCGTCGTATTCCAATATACTCTATCTTAAGGTTGTCAATGTCACGGGATAAGTACATCCATCCTTTATCCATCAAACAACAATGTCGAAGACATCATCTTTCTAAGTAATCAGGATCTTGAGATATATGAGGTATAAAATGGGAATGCTCACTAGTACCACATGAATGTGAAATTGCACGTCATATTTGTCTTCATCAGTTAGTGTTCGATCTACTAAACAACTTTGCTGAAGACATCATTTTTCTAAGTAATCAGGATCTCGAGAAATATGAGTTATAATATTTGAGTACTCACTTGCGCCACCTGGATGTGGAATTCCACATCATACTTGTCTTCATCAGTTAGTGTTTGATCTACTAAACAACTTTCTAAGTAATCAGGGTCCTGAGATGTATGAGTTATAAAATTTCAATGCCCACTAGCGCCACCTAGATGTGGAGTTTCAAACCAAACGGCTCTCCATCAGTTAGTGTTTAACCAACCAAACAACTTTGCCGAAGACACCATCTTTCTAAGTACTCAGGATCCTGAGTTATATGGGATATAAAAATTGCATGCTCACTAGCGCCGCCTATCGGTTGAAATCTGAATTTCTCAGATCACCTCGCGAAGGCCCTTGATATCCCAAGTAACTTAACCGAAGACACCATATTTCTAGATCATTTAGATTTTGAAATACATTAATTCACATTCAACTGTCTATCTCATCTTAAATATAGTACGTTCTTCATATTGCGATTTTCAATTTTCCGCATTATAAGAAGTTATACTGTTTTCAAAAAAGGTCTTATAATATTCCAAATAAGATTCCTGTAGAATACATTTGGGGTTGACATCGATAGAAAAGATGGTTTTAAAGTAATAGTCGATAATTCTCATGTAATGTACAAAGTACAACAGCGCGATTAACGGAAGGTTAATTTATAGCTTTGAAACTATAACATATACACATTTGTGACCTTCGGCTTTTTTGAAGAAAATTGTTGGAGGAATCCAGGAAAAATATTATTTTTTTGATACATTGTTGCCAAATATGTTATATTTCAATTTTAAAATTTAAAATCGATTTTTCTTCGAATGAGTATATTTTGATTTCAAATATTTTGATTCCATCGTGTTTATCAGACATTTTCCAGTCGAAAAAGCTTAACTCCCCGAGGTCTTTTTGGCCGTTCCAGAGATACAGCGTTTTAAAGCTTGAAAACCGGTTTTCTCTAATATATAAAATAAGCCCAATTTACAAGTTTCGCTAAGAAAACATTATTCGATGCAATTGAAAGGTGATTTGGGCTGATTTAGATCAAGGAGAATAGAAAACAATGGAAAAATAATAATATGACAGTGCTGCCAGTTCATCAATTATGGATTTATTAGAATGGATAACAATAAATTGCTAAAGTTTAAAATTTATGAATTATAATCCTTATTTCAATTGATATTCTATCTATGTAAACATTGAGGTTGAGGAAAGTGTTGCCAGACATTTTAATTTTATTGTAAAAATCTACATGAGAACTTTTGTATCAAATCAAATTATCAAGCAAAAATCAAGAATTCTTTTTTTACAATTTTATTGCAATTGGCAACACTGAACTTTGATAGTTTTCGTTTGATGTGCAACTTTCTATCATTTGGATAAACATTCCAACAAAATTTGGTCGAAATCCGTGATGATCGATAACATGTGGTGTGTACACTTGGTGTGTAATGACCCAAAAGCATTTGTACAGTAATGAATTCAGCATAATTTTAGTTCAGCTATCATTACTATTATAAAGCAACAATTCCACATGCATGATTGTTTGTGGTTTGCGATTGTTAATAAGGGCAGGTTTTAGAGTCTTAACATAAGCGATTTCGGTGTGTTACATGGAATCCGTGGTGGTTTAGGGTGAACTGAACGCCCTTAAAATACTCCTGAAACCTTTGAAACGCCGCTGAAGTCCCTTGAAACCCCCTTTTGTTGGGCGTTTTGTAAACTTCCTGGAAATCCCAATGGCCTCACCTCAAATGCCCAGGAGCAAGAGCTGTTCACGCGAACTAGATTCCCTCATTGATGCCTTGACTTAATTTATGCACAAATTTCGTTTTTTGCCCGTCTTAAATTATAAACCCGAGTCGATGGTATAAAATAAGGCTCCAGTTCAGTCTAATATAATTTGTGATTCCTTTTTTTTTAAATCTCTTATTCAGAGTTTCCTTGAGGCTAGTTTCCACTTTGTACGTACTGTACAAAAAGATTGGACAAATAATGGTCAAATGCCCGATTACTTTTTGCACGGGTCGATTTTTGACCATAATTCTGTCAATTTTTACCCGTTTCACTTCAGATTTTGTACACAGGAAGACAACTCTCAGTACTATCCGGGTGTGAAAAATTACGTCGATGGGGTTTTAATTGACTGAGTTATGGCAGAAGATGCTTTCCACGGACCAGCACGAATCCATTTTAATCGATGTTTTTAATTTACTTGATATTTTTGTATACTATTCCTTTTCATGTGAGAAACCATTTTTTCATATCAAAAGTTCATATTTTGTCTCGACTAACTTTCAAATAGGGCCTATGAAAAAATGGAACACAAGCAAATAAAAAATTATAACACGGAAATGGCTTGTTCGATCGGAAAGGTGTCTTCAGCAAAGTTGTAGAATAATATATGGCGGCTCTCAGAAAAATACACATTGAAAAATTTATTTAGTTTTTCTTCTGAAAAAACTGAATTTTATTACTAAAAATTAAATATCTCAAAAAGTTATTTTTTTACCTTCGTGTTTTTTTGTGAGAATAAAGTTCATTCTGTTAGCTATCATCTGTAAAGTTTTTATAGTGGTAAAAAAATGTACAAAAAAGTTACGGCACTTTGAACATTTTTGGTTGCGTGTTTTTTTAGAGTGCATGACGAATTTCCCGCAAACTAGGTTTTGGGGTTGGCAGCACCCTCTCAGATTTCAATGGAATTTTGTAGGTATGAAGACTATGTACTTTAAAGCAACGTTGCATACTTTGTTGTTTTTTTTTAAATTTATCTACACTAATATTTGAAAAGGGCTTAAGTTTTTGACTATTTTATTTATACCAATATAACTTAAAAATAACATGACCTGCAAAAAAGTGTGGTATGTGTGACTTTAAGGAATTTGTGTAAACTTTCAAGTAAAAAATTGAAATATTGAAAAAACGATCACGCTAAAAAAAAGTTAAAAAATAAATTGAAGTCAATTTGGAATACATGCCCATTTGCGAAATTAAATTAATCCTATTTCGGAGAACCAAACCCCACACCAACCAATAAGAATAGAATTCAAAATGGATCAAAGTAATTAAATTGCTATTATCTAAATCTAACCCAACACAAAATGTTTTTTTTTTTTTTTTTTTGAGTCAAACCAATTTTTGGGTATTTTTATACGTGGATTTTCACATATTGATATTGAACATAGCTTTACATGTTTCAATTATAAATCTATCCAATACAAAGAATATAATTTAGGATTCTCTTTTGAACCAGAACACCAGATTTGTTACACAGAAATTCAGAACATCAACCAGAAGTCGAATTTCAACTTAAAAGTTTTCTTATTCATAAGAGAATAAAATAAATACTTTGCATTAGATAGACTTGTGATTTAAACATATGGAGCTATGTTTAATTTAATATCTGTAAAAAACGCCCTGGATAAAATCTTTTGTTTTCTACCGAAGAGAAACACGCAAAATGATGACATGAAGTATTTGTTGTTAGGAACCGTCCATTAAAGACGTAGCATTTTAGAGTTTATGATATTGCTAGGAGCCTTCTATTAGGTATAGGAGAATATACTTTAAGAGGGGAGGAGCTGTCAAAAATGTTCTACTAATGCTACCGTGATTTCGAATGCAGCGATATGGTCAAACTCAAACATTACAGAATCCTTGAAAAAGGTCCAATAAGGACCGAAACGTCGGGTTAAGAAAACATATAGTTCTTTTTGATTGACCAAATTAGACTGAATTGCCAATTAAAGATATCATCCAACGTACAGTCGATCACCCAAAGAAAGTCAAACTCAAAGCAATAAACAAGTACGACCACGATTCTCATCAGTCAATGAGATTGAAACTTTTACTACAAATCATTTTATTGCAATAGGTAAATATCATTTAAAATAAAAAATCAATAATTTTGCCTTCGGGATGAAATTGATCAGTAAATGAAATACCTTTGCATGTGCCAAAAATATGTTTTCCACCTGAATTAACAACCCCAGAATGCGAAATGCTGCGCAAAAGTTTAACGAGTTTTCTCAATTTTTAATTATTCAAGTTTTAAATTTAATAAATTTCATGAAAACGCCTTAAAGTATGCACTTTTCATACTGTAAAAGTGATTACTTCCGAAAAGTGCAATTTTATGTATAAATTTGAATATTTATAAAATTTTTGATTATGAAATCGTGTTTAGCAAATACTTGGCAGCTAAAAGCATCCATTCGAATTTTCATTACATGTGCGATACAGCCACGGTAACAAAAGTTTGAAAGGGTATTTGAGATTCGCCAAACACGCAATTACGGAAAATATTTAATTTAATACAGAAATATGTGACTAATTGACTGTAAAACATGTAACTCATCATTCAAAAATCCTTTAGCCAGATGATGGTCATTTTATACAAATTGTTTTAAGTTTAAAGCAATATTTTTAACAAATGAACATGACCCTCACGTCGATCAATTTCACCCCACTGATCAGTTTCACCCGAAATCACGGTACCTCAGAAATGCTTTTCTTCAAAAGTGCGCATCTTGCGATATATGGAAAAATTTTCAATAATTACAAAAATGTCATGTTTTGCAAATTGAAATAATTTTTCATATTTGCATTTTATTTTACTTTTAAAGCGTATTGACATTTTTCAATGTTATGAAAGTTCACATGATTATCTAAAAGTCACCCATACATAACTTTTTTGTAGGTAATGTCATTTTTAAGTTATATTGAGTAAAAAACGGTCAAATACGTTAGACCTTTTCAAATATTAGTCTAGGTAAATAAAAAAAAACAACGTATGCAATCTTGCTTTAAAATACGTCTTTAAAGCTAAGAAATTCCATCGGATTCTGAGACAGCCAAACCCCTACGGCGAGTTTGCGTGAATTCGTCATACACTCTAAAAAACACACAACCGAAAATGTTCAAAGTGCCATAACTTTTTTGTACATTTTCTTACCATTATGAAATTTCTACAGATGGTAGCTAACAGAATGAACTTTATTCTCACAAAATATCACGAAGGTAAAAAAATAACTTTTTGAGATATTTAATTTTTAGTAACAAATTCAGTTTTTTTTAGAAGAAAAACTAAATAAATTTTTCAATGTGTATTTTTCTGAGAGCCACCATTTACACTAGTTTACAAAATAAAACGAAAGTCGTGAACTTCTGTCAACGACCAAAATTTTTGAAGCACAATTTAGCACTGACTTCGAAACCGTGCTTCAAAAAATTTTAAGTAGAGCGATTTTTGAGTTTTAGCTCAATATCGAGTTCTACAGCTTTTAAAAATATAAAATTTACTAAAATTCAAATATCTTGCGTTTTGTGCAACCAATTTCAAATCTATTTCCATAAACTAAAACCTGAATACAATACTATTCGATCATCTGAATGCAGGTTTTGCTTCAGATTGATGAAATTCAAGATATCGACGAGTTTTAGGGACGATCTCCTTAAATTTAAGCAAAATTTCCAAAAATATATGAAGAAATGTATTTTTTTTAATAAGAAAAAAACCATCCAAAAATTCTTTCTCAACGTTTATTTGTTGTATCATATGTAGGCGAGTTACAATAAAAAAATCAGCTCAATCGGAGTATTGATTACGGAGAATGAGATGTGTGAAGTGAGCGACTTTGCTTAAAAATAGAACAAAAATCGATTTCTAATCATCAACCTTGTATGGAAAGTCGAAAAAAATTCCGCTCTACCGTATTTTTTTTCCTTCGCGTTTTCGAACTCAGGGCATGATTCTACACCAAAAATGATCATCAGATTACCGAGTTCAAAAATGCTGTAAACTAGTGTTATTAATCTACAACTTTGCCGAAGACAGTTTTGCGATCAAACAAGCAGTTTCAGAGATATGATTTTTCATTTGCATGTGTTCCATTTTTTCATAGGCCCTATTTGAAAGTTAGTCGAGACTCAATAAAAAGTTTTAATATGAAAAAATAGTTATTTATATTGATTGGAACAGCTGTGCAAAATTTTATGCAAATCAAAAATGCAAAATTTAAAAAAATGGATTTTTTTCGTGCTGCTTCGTGGAAAGCCTCAAAAACAACTCGTCAAAAAAAAAGAATCATGTGTAATGATTCC